>NW_007726516.1:199391-200522 GCF_000696425.1 Galeopterus variegatus
TATTACCAAACCTGAAATAAGTTATCCGACCTTCCCAGAAATCAGGAGAGAGAATATCCTAATTTCCCCAACAGGCCAGTGTAAGTCTTCAGTAAGCCTGGTAATGAAGTCCCCTCTGCTTTAATCCTGATACACAGGAGGTGGCCCGAAGTAACCTGATGTTAACTAGTCAGTTGTTTCCCTCTTGTTCTGTCTCCCAGTCTCCACCTTTCAAGGAGAGCAACTTTGAAATCTATTTTTTTGTTTCTGCTCTCTCCAATCTTTTCTGTGTACAAAGTCTTTGTTACGTGTAATGAACTTCGGAGCACTTCTCTGACTCTGTTGGATGGTATTTCCTGGGTCGATCCTCACATTTGGTTCCCGATAAACTTTACAAAATTATTTCTGCCTTGACAGCCTTAATTTTGGTCGGCAGTAGTTACTGTGAAATTGATAACTTATCTATTTAACTAAACTTAAAAAACAAACAACCCAAAAAGCCCAAAGTCTAAAATTAATCTCTGCCCACTTCCTGGACAAGAAAAGGAATTTACTGCACTGATTGCTAAACACAGCCCTCCCCACCTTTCACCCTGTCTTCCTGCTTGTCTTGCCTAGAATTTTCATTCGGCCTCTGAAAATTTTAACTTAAATAACTTTTATTTGATTTTAATTTTGCCTCTGAAGGTTTGCTAAAAATGAACTGACAAAAGGCAGATTAGTAGGAGAAAAGGCGTAACACATTGTAAGTAACGTGCCTGTGCAAGGAAGTCACGCACAAGGTATGAGACTTGAACGGGCACAGGTGGTTGAAGCTTAAATACTCTCTTCATAGTGAAGGGGAGAAGGGGAATGTAAGCCGTTCTTTTGAGGGACGGTAAATGATTCTTAGGGAGGATGAATGAATTTTTACTTTATCTTCACTTATTCCTTTTTTTTCTTGACAGTTGGCCAGTACAGGGATCCAAACCCTTGACCGTGGTGTTATAAGCACTGTGCTCTAACCAAGTGAGCTAACCAGTCAGCCCCCTTAATCCTTCTTTGGTGCTTTTCCTTTATGTAGATCTGAGTTTCTAACCTTTCCTATTTTCCTTTGTTTTTTTAAAGAACTTCTTTTAACATTTTTTGCAAGGCCTGTCTACAAATTCTCTC
>NW_007726516.1:201501-203360 GCF_000696425.1 Galeopterus variegatus
CTTTGTTTTTTTAAAGAACTTCTTTTAACATTTTTTGCAAGGCCTGTCTACAAATTCTCTCATTTTTGCCTAATTGAGGTCTTTTTTCTCTTTCACTTTTGAAGAATAATTTGATAGTGCTGTAGGTTAAATTGTGTTCTCCAAAGGTTCATGTATCAGTCCCCACTGTAACAGAATTGATAGTGGGAAATCCTATTAGGGTAATTGAAAGGCGGGACCTTTAAGAGGTGATTACATTGTGAGGACCAGGCCTGAGTGAATGGATTGATCCATTCATGGAGTAATAAACTGATGGTTTAATGGGTGGTAGTGGGTGTGGTTCTGGCAGCTTTATAAGGAGAATGAGTGAGCAGCTCAGCTCTCTCTTGCTCAAGCAGTTCACCATGTGACATCCTGCATCTCTGTAGAGTCACCACCACCAAGGCCCTCATGTGTCCCCTAGACTTTGGACTTTCTAACCTACAAAACTGTAAGCAATAAATATTGTTTCTTTACAAATTACCCAGTTTCAGGTATTCTGTTAAAAGCAACAGAAATGGACTAATACAGATAGGGTACAGAATTCTAGGTTGGTGGTCTTTTTCTCTCAACACTTTAAATATTTCACTCCACTATCTTCTTGCTTGCATGGATTCTGAGGAGAGTTGGATATAATTCCTATCTTTGCTCTTTTATGGTTAAGATATTTTGCCCTCTGGCTTCTTTCACAATTTTTTCTTTATGTTTGATTTGCTGTTAGTTTGAAAGTGTTATGGCTAGCTGTAGTTTTTTGGACATTTATCCTGCTTGGTGTTGTCTAAGCTTTCTGGATCTGTGGTTTGGTTTGATTTGTGGTTTGACGTTAATTTGGGGAAATTCTCGGTCATTATTGTTTCAAATATTTCATCTTCTCCTTTCTCTCTTTCTGTTCATTCTTGTATACCCATCACGCATATGTTACACCCTTTTTAGTTGTCTCACAGTTCTTGAATATTCTGTTCTGCTTTTTTCACTCTTTGCTCTCTTTGATTTTCAGTTTTGAAGGTTTCTGCTGATATATTTTCAGGTTTAGAGATTCTTTCCTCAGCCGTGTCCAGTCTATTAAAGTCATTCTTAATTTCTTTTAGTTTTTTTTTTTCATTCTTAATGTTTCTCTCTTTTTAAATAAAAAGGATTTCCATCTCTCTGCTTGCGTTGCCCGTCTGTTCTTGCATGTGTCTGCTTTAGGCATTAGAGCCCTTAGCACAGTAATCATAGTTATTTTAAATTCCCTCTCTGAAATTATCACAACATCTCTGTCATGTCTGGTTCTTTTTTTGTTTGTTTTTAGTTTTTGTTTTTTTGCGGCTGGCTGTCGTGTCTGGTTCTGATGTTTGCTTTGTCTCTTCAAACTGTGGTTTATTCTTCTTACTACATTGTAAATATACTAAGTTTTGTATATATACTTGTAATTTTTTCTTGATAGCCAAACATGATGTATTGGGTGAAAGGAACTGCTGTACATATGCCTGTAGTAATGCGGTGGTAAGGTGTGCAGGACAGGAAGCGTTCTGTGGTCCTGTGATTAGGTCTCAGGCCTTTACCGAGCCTGTGCCTCTGGACTGGACTTCACAAATGTTTCTCAGCTTTCTTCCTTCCCACTTAGGTGGGACAGGATGACGAGAGTGGGTTGGAGTTGGATATTTCCCTTCCCCCAGGTCAGTTAGGCTCTAATAAAACACCAGCAGGTTAGTCTCTGGTTAACTAGTTTCTCCTGAGGGCAGATCTTGTTAAGAAGATTCTTTGTGTTGAGATGATCTTGTTAAGAAGTGCTCCGGCATATTTTAAATGGGTTCCCTTTCCCCTTCCTCTGCCAGAAACACGGGGGTATTTTTCCAATA
>NW_007726516.1:203806-224503 GCF_000696425.1 Galeopterus variegatus
TATTTTAAATGGGTTCCCTTTCCCCTTCCTCTGCCAGAAACACGGGGGTATTTTTCCAATATTTACTGTGAAAACCTGGTTGAGCTCCTGGAGATAAAACTCACAAAAATGTTTGTCCTTACCCCCATGAGTTTTTGACTCTCAGACTTGTTCATACCTAGTGTGGATTGGATGTCCCCCCAAACTCATTGAGGCTTGATCCCCACTGTGACTGTTGGGAGGGTGGGAAATCCTGTTATGGTAATGAAAAGGTGGGGCCTTGAAGTGGTGATTAGATCGTGAGGACCATGCACTAGCAAATGGCTCAATCCAACTGATGGTTTAATGGTAGTCATGGGCATGGTTCTGAGGGCTTTAAGGGAGGATTGAGGGGTTAGCTCTCTCTCTACTGCACCATTCTCACCATGTGACACCATGCCTTGCTATAGGGTGACCTCACTAGATGTGTTCCCTGGACTTTGGACTTCCCAGCCTCTGAAACTGTAAACAATAAATTTTGTTTTCTTACAAATTACTCAGTTTCAGGTATTTTGTTATAAGCAATGGAAATGGAATAACATACTTAGCCTCCAGAAATTTGTCAATTAAAGTTCAGGTTTTCCTACCCTAACACTTGTTCCTACAGAGGTTTCTGCTCTGGTAAGTTCTTCTCTATATCCACCTATCTGTCTCTCCAATTTTGACTTCACTTCTCTGATGGATCTAAGTAGAGTTGTTTATTTTTCAGTCTGTTTAGCTTTTTACTTGTTAGGATGGAGTGGTGACTTCCCAGCTGCTTACATGTGGAACCTGAAACAAGGAGTCTCCAGCTGTCTTTTAAACTTCCTCTTTTTGATGTTTTATCTGTCATCGCTATGTGTTTAGAAACTCAAGGCACAAACTTACAACGTCCACCTTCCTGTATGCTATATACATTTTTTCTTTTATAATTTTTACCCATTTAAAATTTTTCCATAATTTTAACCTATTGCTCCCTAAAGTTTTTCATTATGGCACATTTTAAGTTTAGTTAGTGCAGCGTGTTCCTCTTTCCATACTGACTTCTCAAGTATGTATTATTCCCCATCCTTAAGTTCAATGGGTTTCAAAAATATTTAGAATTAAAAAAAAAAAATTGCAGAATGAACTTAAGGTATTATCTGAGGAAACAAACTTAATAAATATGAAACTCATGTTACCTATGTTTTGTTGACTTTAAGGTAAAAACAATAATATCCTGTCACATGACTAAATGAAATAACTAACTTAAAAATAACAGTTTATGGGCCAGCCCGGTGGCGCACTGCTACAGTGTGCTGCTTGGGAAGTGCAGCGGCGCTCCCACCGAGGGTTCGGATCCCACATACAGACCGGTTCCCGCTCACTGGCTGAGCAAGGGGCGGGCGCGACGCTGAGGGCTGCAATCCCATTGCCGGTCCCAGTCCGGTACGGGCGTGACACTGAGGGTTGCGATCCGTTGCCGGACACGAAAAAAGACAAAATAAATAAATAAATAACTTAAAAATAACAGTTTAATTTGGCATATGGTAGACAGCAAAATTACGTCCCCACTGTTATCTTGCTCCCGCTGAACCATACATTGCCAAGAAGTGGCCTTCCCATGGATATGTATCTTCATGACTTCTTTTGAAGGCTTTTCGTCTTTCTTTTTACAGTCCCACAGTTCATCTTCCACTTCATCATCCTTTCCACAGTTGCCCTGTCCATCTTGGAGTACTTTTTCTTTTATGCAGCAGGACTCATTTCATTAGTCTTTTCAGTTGTTATCTCCCTTTTCATCACTGAAATACAAAAAGGCTCAGTGACTCTCTGTGATTGTGGCTGGGCCTTTGCTTCCAGCAACTCTCATTGGTTTCCTTCATTTGCCCTATCGTTCTGTCGGAGTTCCAGGACATTTCACATCAATGGAATTCATGTTCCCTCGCCAAAAATAGGAAAATACGAAAAACTAGAAAAGCTTGATCAGTCCTACCCTGATTTCAATTAAGAGTTTCTCAGTCCTCTTACATGATTCAGGAGCAAACAAGCAAAAAAACCCAAAAAGGAAATGTAAAAAAAAGTTTCCCTATCTGTCATCCAGTCACCCTACTCCTCTGTATTAGTCCATATGTTGCTTATAACAAAATACCTGAAACTGGGTAATTTATGAAGAAAAAATGTTTATTGGTTATAGTTTCAGAGGCTGGGAAGTCCAAAGTCCAGGGAACACAACTGGTAAGAGCCTCATTGGTGGGTAGTGACTCTTTACAGCAAAGCAGGGTGTCACATGGCAGATGGCAGAAGCAGAGAGGGAGCTAACTCCTCATTCCTTTCCTTCTAAAGCCCTCAGAAGCACGTCCATAACCACCAGTAAACCATCAATTTATTAATCCATTTACCAGGGCATGGTCCTCACAATCTAATCACGTCTTCAAGGCCCCACCTTTCCATTACCATAACTGGATCTCCCACCCTCTTAACACTGTCACAGTGGGGGTTAAGTTCTAACACCTGGACTTTGAGGGACACAGTTTAAACCATAGCACTCTTTTTGTTCTTAATCTGGCTCCTCCTTCAATCCAAGATATAAACCAGAAGTTCTCACTAGTTTACCCTATTTTCACAGAGGTTTATTTTTCCCCTTTTGATGAGGGAGATCATCTGTCTGATGAGTGTGATGAATGAGATCATCTGCTGGACAGGTATTGGGCTGAATCTTCAAATAGCATCTCCTTCATCTGTAACATTTCAATTCTCTTAGTTTTTATATGTATTTCCTTATGAGTGAGTTCAAATTTTCCACTCCCTATAAAAGGGGTCTTCAAAAAGCTCATGGAAAGATTTGTATTATCTTTTAATTCTATTTTTCTACAAACTTTTTGAAGTATCCTCATATTCCTTAACATTTTCTCTTTCATCTCTTATTCAATGTGAATGACCTGGTCATATTGATATCAATTAGCTTCCCATATTAATTTTCCATTTCCAATGACTCAGGCTGTCCCTCTTCTCTTTATCACTGCCACCTTGTACCCTATTACTTCATGTCTAGTCTCCCATATGATATTACTCCCTTCAGTGTTGACACTTGCCATATTATTTTGCTGTGACAGTGTAATACTTCAATTTCAAGTAACAGAAAACTCAACTTAGGGCCCATTCCAGCTGGGGAGCTTCAGAGTGCCCCAGCATCTCTCTTATGGGCACAGGGTCCCACCCATGGCCCCAGTGACCTTGCCCAGAACTGACAACTCCAGCTGAGGAGCTGCAGAGCACAACAGTATCTCTCAGCAGCACCCCAGTGACCCAGTCCAGGGTAGCCCACTTCAGCTGAAGAGTCACTGAGCATACCAGCACATCTCCCAGGGGCTCAAGGCCCTGCTGGCCCATCCCAGAAATCTTGCCAGTGTTACCACTCTAGCAAGGAGCTGCTGAGAACCCTAGCAGCTCTGTCTAAGCAACAGAGGCACTCACAGACTACTGGAACATTGAATACAATTGAAGAAATCACCTGAAAACTACACTACTGTGCTCACCAGCACCAAACCTGAAACACCTATCTGAGGGACACTATAGAATACATCTAAAGGAAAGAATCTTTCTCTTCAAAAGCTGTTCCAGAAAATTAGAAGAAGCAAGTATTCTACCAGATGCCCAGACACCAATGTAGGTATACGATAAACACGAAAAAACAAGGAAACCTGATAATCCCAAAGGAATACAGTAATGCTCCAGTACCAGACCACAAAGAAAGAGAAATCTATGAAATACTCAAAATGGAATTCTAAATAATAATCTTAAGGAAACTCAATGAGATGCAAAACAGTACAGATAAGCAATTCAATGAATCAGAATAAGAATTTTATAACCTGAATGAGAATTCAAAAAAGAGATAGATATCATGAAAAAGAACCAAGCAGAAATCTTAGAACTGAAAAATTCATTATATGAAATTAAAAAAATACAACCTAGAGCTTAAGCAACAGGCTAGATCGACCTGAAGACAGTTCTTTTAAAATAACACAGTCAAACAAACAAAGAACAGCAACAACAACAAAAAATGAAAAAAACTTACGAGATTCAAGGGATAGCTTTATGCATGTAAACATTCTCATTATGAGTGTTCCAGAAAGAGAAGAGCAAGGAAAAGTTATTAAAAATCTATTTAACAAAATAATAACTGAAAACCTCCCAAGTATTAGGAGAGATATGGACTACCAGATCTGAGAGGCTCAAGGATCTCCAGATTAAACCAAATGTCCTCTTTGAGGCACACTAGTGAAACTGTCAAGTCAAAGATACTGAAAGAATTCTAAAAACAGCATGAGAAAAGCATCAAGTCACCTATGAGGAAATTCCCACAGAATCACAGCAGATTTCTGGGGCCGGCCCGTGGCTCACTCGGTAGAGTGCGGTGCTGATAACACCAAGGCCGTGGGTTCGGATCCCACTCCAGATTAAACCAAATGTCCTCTTTGAGGCACACTAGTGAAACTGTCAAGTCAAAGATACTGAAAGAATTCTAAAAACAGCATGAGAAAAGCATCAAGTCACCTATAAGGAAATTCCCACAGAATCACAGCAGATTTCTTAGCAGGAACCTTACAGGCTAAGGGAGAATGAGATGATATATTCAACCTTCACCTGTAAAGACACACGTAGACTAAAAGTTAAGGGATGGAAAAAGATATTCCATGTAAATGGAAACCAGAAATGACCAGGAGTAACTACTTACATGTGATAAAATAGACTTTAAATTAAAAAGTATAAAGAGACAAAAAAAATTTGATAAAATTCACATCCCTTCATGATAAAAACTCTCAACAAATTTGGTATAGAAGGAAAATATCTCAACATAATAAAGGCCATATATGACAAACCCACAGCTAACATTATACTGAAAGCTTTTCCTCTAAAAATAGGATCAAGACAAGTATGTCCACTTTTGCCACTCTTATTTAACATAGTACTGGAAGTCCTAGCCAGAGCAATTAGGAAAGATAACAAAATAGGAATTGAAAAATCGGAAAAGAGGAGGTCAAATTGTCCGTTTGCAGATGACGTGATTTTTTTGGGTTTTTTGGTGGCTTCCTTCCCAGTATGTGTATCTGAACCCTTGACTTTGGTGTTATAACACTGCACTCTAACCAACTAAGCTAACTGGCCAGCCAGACACGATCTTATATACAGAAAAACCTAAAGACCTTACCAAAAAACTCCTAGAACTAATAAATGAATTTGATAAAGTTGCAGGATACGAAATCAACATACAAAAATCAGTAGCATTTTAATACACTAAAAGTGAAGCAGCTGAAAAAAAATCAAGAAAGCAATTCTGTTTACAATAGCTACCAAAAAAATAGAATACCTAAGAATAAATTTAACCAAGGAGGTGAATGATCTCTACAATGAAAACTACAAAACACTTTTGAATGAAATTAAAGAGGACACACACAAAAATGGAAAGTCATCCCATGTTAATGGATTGGAAGAATTAATATTGCCAAAATGATTATATTACCCCAAGCAGTCAACATTTCCTGCTTTTTTTTTTTTTTTTTTTTTGCCATACTGCAATTCTTTCCAAACACAGCAGTTAGTCTGACTTTAAATATTTGAATCAGAAGGAGTTACTGTCTTACTTAAAATTCACTTCCATGACATGTTTTATGTATCAGCATATTTTATATTTATTTATTTATTTCGCAGTTGGCCAGTGCAGGGATCTGAATCTTTGACCTTGGTGTTATCAGCACCATGCTCTAACCAAGTGAGCTAATCAGCTAGACCCCCATGACATGTTTTAGAAAAGAAGCTGAAATTTGTTTCTGCCTAAATATCCCTCCACTTGTCAATGGTCGCTCTGCTCTGATTCTCCCTCCACTTCTCAGTGGTCACTCTGCTCTGGTTCTCTGAGTTCGCTCTGCCTGGAATGCTCTTTCACCAAGTTATGAATGTCTGGCTCCTTCTCACGATTCGGGTCCCAACCTTCTCCTTGCCTGGCCACCCAATCTAACCTGGCTCTCCACTTCCTGTTTGTCACTCTAGATCACATAATCCAGTTTCACTTTCTTCATAGCCCTAATTGAAACTCTGATGTGTCTTGTTTACTGTTTCTCCTCTGAATGCAAACTATGTGAGAGCAATGACTGTCCAATTTGTTCACCACTGTATTTCCAGGTCCTAGAATGTCTCAGCCTTTGGGGAATAAATGAACTAAACCATTTATAGAATTATTTTCTTTTGAAATAGAAAAAGAAAATATTTATTCATTGTCACAAGAATGCATTACTAAGCACCTACTTTCATGGTCTTACTATTAGGGTTTTGCACAAACCTTTAGGGGTTGTATTAGTTTCAAAGGGCTGCCATAACAAAGTATCACAAACTGAATAGTTTAAAACAACAGAAATGTATTCTCTCACCAGTTAGGAGGCGAGAAGTCCAAAATCAGCATGTGGGCAAAGTTAGTTACTTCTGGAGGCTCTCAGGGAGAGACCATCCCATGCCTCTCTGTTAGTGTCTGGCAGTTACCAACTATCTCTGGCATTCCTTGGCTTGTAGATGCATCACTCCAATCTCTGCCTTCATCTTCATATCGCCTTCTCTGTGTGCCTCTGTGCATCTGTTCCCTCTCCTATAAGGACACTCATTAGATTTAGGGTCCACTCTAATCTAGTAAGATCTTATCTTGATCCTTAACTAGTTACATCCACAGTAACTCTATTTCCAAACAAGGTCACATTGTGAGGTTCTGTATGGACATTTATTTTGGGGGACATTACTCAACCCATTACAGAGCTTACAATACAACACAGAAACTTGCAATCTGCTCTTGTTGTGGTGCAGTGCACACAGGTTTTTTTATTTGGTGGCCAGCAACCATTCTCTCTTCCCAGGAGCACCCCAATTTCCCATCAGTTAATTACCTTTCTGCCTTTGTGGGCAGTTTTGGTGGGGATGTAAATCAATATTTCCCATCTCACTGCAACCAAGGAGCTACATTTGAACCAAGGTAAGACAACTGGACTCCTGGTATGTTTTCTTTTTCCAAATTTATATTACTTTATATTTTAACAATGTTTCAAGACATAGCTTTTATTCCATACTAAATTTCCCATATTTTTAGCACTATAGCACTATAGATCTGTGAATACACAGAACACATTAAGCAAGCTCGACTCTTGGAACTTTTAATGCTAAGTAGAGACACTCGGTGATGGGTGAAAATTGGAATGCGAACATTGGAGCGACAGCACCCAGAGAAGATGCTTAAGTTGCTCGTGCTGTCTGGACTCCAGGAGCTGCCCTCAGACCTGTCTCGTGTCCAGATTTGGCTGTCCAGCTCCTCTCTCTTCCATGAGCTCCTAGCACTGTTAAAATCGCTTTTCACTTAAGTTAGCCAGAATGCATTTCTATCATTTGCATAGAAAGAAATCCTCCTATTACACCATGATCCAAGATTTTTTTCAGCGCTGTCACTGTTTTGCATATTTAGCTCTGAGTTCTGACATGCTGAGTTTACTACTACAGAGGTACTACCTTCAAAATGTCAGTTTCATCCAAAATCCACAAATCAGTGCAATTATAAGACCATATATTAGCATTATTATTAATTTATTTATAACCCATCTTGTTCCAAAAGGATTTCATTGTGTTAAATTATCCTACAAAGGTACAGTGAGAAAAAGTACATTTAAAATAAAGAACAAAAATGAGACAAAGGGAGAATAAGGGTAAAAAAGTGAGAAGAAACCAGAAGAAAACCTAAACCACAAAACGGTTACTGTGGGCTGGCTGGTTAGCTTACTTGCCACAGCATGGTGCTGGTAACACCAGGGTCAAGGGTTCGGATCCCCAAACTGGTCAGGCACTGCCCCACCCCCACAAAAATGGTTACTGCGAAGGTTAGACAATAGAGAAAAGATGCAATAAGGTGAGAGGGTCTACACGCTGCAGTTGTCATGGTACTTGGCAACAATATTTTCTACTTTAAATAGTACCTTCTCATGGGCTTTTCTGTTAAAAGCTTGAAATCTCTGTACCTTAAAGTGAAACCGTGAGATAATTAAGCCACTTGTCAAATGAGAATTGTCTAACTGAATAACGGAAGAGACAATGTGTTTGCTCAGTTATTACTTCAAAGATGGTAGAACTCCTGAGATATCAGCTTTAATTTTTCTTTTTGTTAATATTACTCAAAAAGCTTTAAGATGTCGTACCTTATTTTAAATTAATGATTACTTATTTTGCTTTATACAACAGATTGACCTTGGAAAACTTATTTTGGTATCTGTTTTTACAAATTAAAACAGTTTACATACCAAAGATTACTTTCCTATTTATTTTTTAGTGATGTGGGGTTTTCACATGTAGAAACGTTTTGGTCCCCTTCTTGCAGTTTTTACAAAGAAAACAAAACCCAGATTTTAAATGCAAAAGCTGCATAAAGATTTTTCTCATACATAGTAACAGAGTAAACACAATCATGAGATACTGATCTTCATTATTGTAATGATGATTTTCCCATTTTAATATTTATCTCATTTTTTTCTACCATTTTCCAGAAATGATCTGAGGCAACTATTGATACATCACAAGTGCCACCTAGTGCTTTCTTCCAAAGTAACATTTTTTTTGTTTTCAGAAATAAGATCAAAACAGTATGCAGAATGCCCTATTCATAAGCCAGACCTTGTTTAGTAGTTCTGCTTCTTAAAAATGAGTCCATTTGTTTCCAGTCAAAAACGATTTTGAAACAAGAATTTAAAAGTGTATCTCCTTGATTGTAGTCAGATATCCCAACACTGCTTGGTTTTAATTTTACATAGATATAAATGCAGTTAAGTAAAGGATGCTAAAGAAAGGAAAAATAAAGAAAGGAATTTCACTAAAGAAGAAGTAATAGCAATTCTTTCAAAAAGCATTTTCTTTCAACTCCCAATAGGAGCTGACATCTCACTAAGCTTTATTTCCATCCTCATGATTTTATGCCCCAAATCACTCCTCTGCCCAATTTCCCGTCTTTAAAGAATTGAAACATCATCATCACCAACATCACCAGCATCACGAGCATCACTGCCACCAACCACAAACATTAGCTGAGTGCCTGTTGCTGTAGGACCCAGCGCTGGTGTCAAGGAAACAAACACGGACTTTAGTCTCTGCCATTAAAGAGCTTCAAATGAACTTGGGGGTAGGAAGAGGAAAAGGAGGGGGAGGAGGCCAAGGACGAGGAGATATGTGTGTGATACTAGACAAAAGCCTTCACCATTTTACCAGTTCACAGACCAGAAAACCTCGGAACCGCCCCCTTCTCTTTACTCCATCCTGCTACCTGAGTCCTGTAGAGTATTTCTGTGAAGTGCCTTCCTGGTGTGGTCTCTTCTCCTTCCCTAGTGGGTTTATTCCTAGGGCTTCCTGCCTCTCCCACTGCCAGACTAACATTGTTAAAGTGCAGCCTTTAACTTTTCATTCTCTTCTTCAGGAACAAGTCGTGGTTCTCTGGTGTTTATCAGACCAGGGGTACAAATCTCTGAGTCTAGTTTTGAAGGCCTTCCACAATCTACAGAGACTTTATTCGATCTGGTGGGCCCTACACTGCAGCACTAAATTTGTGCTCCTAGAGGGCAGGTCTCTTTTTACATCAGAACCAAGGGACACACTCGATTTTCATTTCCTTTTTAAAATTGTGTAGTTTTTTTTCCTGGTATTTCTATTTTCCTTTTTTGGGAGTCTCTGTGCCATTTACCTTTACAATATTTTCAACTTTTTTTCCAGATATTTCATTTTATTACTTATTCCATCACGTGTCATCATTGCCCCCCTCCACATACTCTTTATCCCTCCTGGACCGCTCCTGGGGCATCACAGCTTTCTCCAATCTGTACTGTTTACTTTTTCATTTTGTCACACAGCAAATCATATAGGAACTTCCCTTTTCTATTTTATGGGTTTGTTTTGTGGTTTCCTGCACCACTGGTAGTCCCCTTTCTCAATTTTCTCCTTGTTTTGTTGCAGAATATTCTCAAACAACTTCCCAAAAATGGACCCTTGGGAGGTGAATGTTTCAGGTCCTTGTATATCTGAAATGTCTTTATTCCACCATCACACTTAATTATCTTTATCTGGGTACAATATTTTAATTTACAACCATGTGACCAAAGAACATGGTAGCTATTTCCTCACTGTGTTTTAGTACCCATGTGTCTTAGTACGTTTGTGCTGCTATAACAGAATACCACAGACTGGGTAATTTATAAAGAACAGAAATTTCTCACAGTTCTGGAGGCCAGGAAGTGCAAGTGATACTGAGGAGAAGGTCTGGGGAGGCCCAATAGCCTGCTCAACCCACCCCTTCCTCTAGCAGGAAGGGGTGGGTTGGGAATTCAAGGAATTCAAGAGCAGAGTCACAGTAGAAAGTGAAAGCAGGTTTAATGCAGCAAAGGAAGGAACACAGACTTCACAGAGAAAAGTGCGGCCTAGCTGCAGAGACTGAGCAGGGCCCGCACTAACTTTAATACAAAAGTAAGAAATGCACACTTAGAGTTTAGTACAGAGTGTTGGCTGGCTCAAGAGAGTGAGCAGCTGCCCATTAGAAATAAGTTTAACACAAAAGTAAAGTGCAGGTTGGCCCCAGGAAAAGTGGGCAACAACCCTGCCTACTACTGGGATTCCACTTTTATAGTTTCACTACCTAATACACATTCATGCTTTCTAATAAATATTCACCTAAAGGAGTGGTTACCAGTTATGTAACCTAGTCTTGAGCATGCTCAGTTGCTCTCCTTTAGAACAAGCTCATTGGTCAAATTCCACCATATGCACCAAATATATTGAAATATATTTTGTGCTCCCTAGTGCCTCTGGTGGAAGATCGTTCAAAGGATAAATTTCACGTCACTGAGCATGCTTGCTTACTGGGCTTGCATAAGCCTCTATAAATTCCTTTAACTGAGCATACTCAGCTACTAGAGTTATATAACGCCTTTCTACTGAACATGCTCAGCCTCTGGATTTGCATAAGTCTGCCTTGTGGTCTCAGTTTGCCTGTGTTTGTACTGAAAATAGGTGCTAGAAGCAACAATAACTCTCCTCTAGGGGAGGGCCTTAAGGAGGGGCCTGAGACCTTGGGGAATTGCTTGAGACCCAGAGGTGTGTCCTAAAACCCAAACCTGGGGAAACGGAGTACCTTCTATCTCACAAGGTCAAGGTGCTGACAGGTTCTGTCATCTGGTGAGGGCTGCTCTCTGCTTCAACATGGCACCTCATTGCTGTGTCCTCCTGAGGGAAGGAACACTGTTTCCTCACATGCTGGAAGGCAGAAGAGTGCGAGAGCTGAATGCTGAGCAAAAGCTCTTTTATAAGGGCCTTAGTTCCATTCATGAAGGAAGAGCCCTCATGCCCTAATCTCCACTTAAAGGCCCACTTCTTTTTTTCGTCCTTTTTGTGACCGGTAAGGGGATCGCAACCCTTGGCGTGGTGTCACCCACACCACGCTCAGCCAGTGAGCGCACCGGCCATCTTTATATAGGATCCGAACCTGCGGCGGGAGCGCCGCTGTGCTCCCAAGCGCTGCACTCTCCCGAGTGCGCCACAGGTCCGGCCCAAAGGCCCACTTCTTAATACTGTCATACTGACCATTTAGTTTCAACACCTGAATTTCAGAAGGGACATATTCAGACCATAGCACTGTGTTGCTGATAAGTCTGATGTCAGTCTGATTCTTGATCTTTTGTAACATGGAAGATAAAATTTTCCTATTTCATACTAACAAGTCAAATACCAACAATCCATTTTCCTTTTCTAAACATGAGCTTGACAGATCTATGTTCTCCTTTTAATGCTGACTAATAATATTTCAGAGCCTGGATTCATAATTAAAAATAAAAAGTCTAGGGCTGGCTGCTTAGCTCACTTGGGTGAGCATGGTGCTGATAATACAAAGGTCAAGGGTTTTGATCCCCATACCATACAGCCACCAAAAAAAATGGAAAAGTCTAATGAAGAGATGAAAAAGGTGTTTTTTCTCCACTGCAGCTACAAAGAGAGAGACATTCTTTCGCATCTTAAAATTTGGTCAAAGGATCCGATGAGATAAGGTGTTAAATGTGAAATTTCTCAAGGTCATAGTGTTGTTTCTTGTGTGATATAAAGTCTTGCCCAAATATTCACAACTGCTACCAACTTGTTCTGTTCTCTTTAATAAAAATTTATCATTGGAATTATTATTTGAACAAAGAAGTTGTATTAGTCCATTTCCGTTGCTTATAAGAAAATACCCAGAACTGGGTAATTTGTAAGAAAAGGAAGTTTATTGCTTACAGTTTCTGAGATGGGAAGTCCAAAGTCCAGGGACCACATCCGGTGAGGGTCTTGGTGGTGCCAACAGTGACCCATGGGTTTCACGTGGCAGAAAATGGCAGGGCAGACAGACACTAACCTCTCATGTGCTCTTCTTTTAAAGCCTTCAGATCCACTCCTCTGACCACCGTTATTAATCCATTCACTACGGCATGGTCCTACAATCTAATCACCTCTTCAAGGCCCCACCTTTCAACCACCACAGTAGGATTTCCCACCTTCTTAACACTTTCACAGTGGGGACCAACACATTAAACTTTGGGGGGACATAACTCAATCCATAATAGGAATCTTGCAGCTGCTAGAGATTTTAAAAATTGATGCCATGCCTTGTGAACATAACCTTCAACACCACCTGTAATTCTTTATTGTTTGTTCCTGTAATTCTGATTGATAGTCTTACTTGTTGATTGGTTGCCCTGGAGGTAATGTTGTGGTTGACATCTATATTCCTAAATGATATAAACATTAGCAGATCAGAAGAGGATCCTTGCTCTCTCCTCTTCCTATTTGCATAATGGACAAATAGAAGTCTATTCTGCTAGAGTCCTTAGCATAGCAAAGAGCTTAAGAATCTTGTCCTGTTTACATTCCCACATAGATATCCAGTTGCTTCAGCACCATGGACCAAAATGATGACTTTTCAAACCAGGAATTGGTTTTACAAGATATTTCATTTCACAACATGGCATCTTTTCAGTACTATTTGCAACATACATGATTTCAATGCCCTTCAGGCACTTTGGAAGTGGGAGGAGTATTTGACAACAATATAAAAGGTAAAGTGGCAGCTTTTTAATTTTAAAAAATTTGCCCCTCTCCACCCACCCCAGACACACACCAAGGTCCAGGAAAACAATGTCCCAGAATATTCCTCTAAATATGGTAAAAAATCTTCCTACCAAAACCAAAAAAATTTTTTTCTATATTACCATAGTATTAAATCTTTACCAAATCACTATTGCATAACATAATCATCTCCAGGACATAGAGCAGTAGAAAAAAATAATATCGTGGAAATGAAACTTTCTTCAGGTCCATATCAACCTCTGTATCATCACTGAAAGTGATGTAATAGACAATAAACAGAATGGAATAGAGGCCAGAAAAAGACCTGCACATAGAGGATCATTTAATTTATTACAAAGGTGCCAATGAAATTCAAGGGGGAAAGGAGGGGCTTTTCAATAAATAGTATTGGTTCAAAGGATGTTTGCTTTTTAAAGTTGGATAGATATGCATATTATCAAATTATTCACCAGAAAACTTACACTAATTTATAATCCCATCAACTTGTTGAAGAGTGTTCTGTGGTCTATTCATGTGAATGTTCAAGGATGTTTGTAAAGAACGGATATTGTTTCTTGAGCACAATGTCCTCTTTCTAGTGTGTATATAATGCAATGTGTTCATTAGTCAAGCAGCAAATATTTATTGAATGCCTCACACATACTAGGTACTGCTCTAGGCCCTGGGGATATGGATGAAGGCAAAGTATTGATTTTCTTGAAGCTTACATTCTCTTGGCAGAAAACAGATTACAAGCAGAAAAATAATATGGTTTTGTACAGTTATAAGTTGTACGGGAAAAAAAACCCATCAGGTTCAGGAGATAGAGACTAGGGTGAGGGCTCTGTTTCAGACAGGCGTCAGGGAAGGCCTGTCTGCAGAGATGGTCTGCATGTTGAGAAGGAGGGAGCCATGCAGTCTGAGGGGAAGGCATATTATTTGGCTACTGGCCAGTATGGGGATCTGAACCCTTGACCTTGGTATTATCGCACTTATATATTTAAAAGATAATTTTGATTGCCATGGGAAATAAATTGGAGGGGGAAGAAGAGAAACAAAAAGAGCTTTAGTTGTGTCCAGAGTGACAGTAGTGTGGACTAGGTAGTAGCTGGGGAAGTGGTCAAATGTGACCAAAACTGGAACATATCTGGATGATATAACAGTTAGGACTTGCTGATGGTTTGGATGTTGGTTATGAGGTGGGGTCTAGGGAATGAGAGAAATCAAGATGACTCCCTGGGTTTGGTCACTAGGAGTGGGGTCAGGAAGGGTGACTTCTAGTTTTGGGCCTAAATACCTGGATCAGTGCTGGTGCCACCAACTGAGATAGAGATAACTGGGGAGGGGGAACGTGGGGGCAGTGGGAAGAAAAACTTTGGCGTGAATTGATGGAAATAACCCAATGTACATACGTGCTACAACATGAATGAACCTTGAAAACATTATGCCAAATGAAGAAACACAGACACGAAACAGTACATATCGTATGATTTATACGAGATATCCAGAATAGGTAAATCCATAGAGACAGAAAGCAGGTTAGTGGTTGCCAGGGGTTGGGGTAGGGAGAGGGCATTGGGGAGACTGGTTAATGGATACTGGGTTTTTACTTGGGGTGACAAAAATGTTCTGGAGCTAGATGATGGATATGGTTGCACAACACTGTGAATGTACTAAATGTCATGGAATTGTACATTTTAAAATGACTACAATGGAAAATGATCTGTTATATGTATTTTACCACAATAAAAAAGGATCTAAGACAACAACAAACCTTTAGGTTTATTTTAAGTGCTGGGATTCAGTGGTGAACAAAGCCTTCTTATTGGATTTTTCTTTTTTTGATTTTTATTTTCTAAGAACTCTTGCTTGTTCTCTGAATGCTCTTGTTGTATGTAGGCAAAATATTCTCGAATATCCCGGAGTATACAATGGACTTTTCTTTTTTTTTAAATAAAGATTTTATTCTGATCTCTTTTTCTTCCGGGTCAGGTCTATTTGTTCCAAGTCTCTCATATTGTTGGTTTTCCTCAATACCTGGCAATCCTGGGTTACCCTTTACTTTTACAAATGGAGAACTAGGTTGATTATCGTAGATAAGTGGTATGGGTTTTATCTGCTTTCGTGTGTGTGTTAACAGACCTCTCCACTGAATGCAAGATCTGTTGTACGTTCTACATAGGTAGGTGGGGAATGTCCATAGGAAGCAGTTACTTAGAGATAAATGGTTGTGGAACAAGGAGGTAGGACATTTTTATCAGTCAGAATTCTTCATTACAAGTAGCAGATACTGGCTCTGGCTAATTTATGCAGAAAAATAATTATTGGCAGGCTTTTGGGTAGCTCACAAAATTGACCAGAAGTCTGAGAGTCAGGCTTGGAAAACCAGCAGAAACCAAGGGGGCCACAGCTACGGATACCCTGCAGAAACAGCCTGGTCAGGTCACTGCTGCCAGCCTTTGTGCATATCACTCCAGATTCAGGTCCTGGGTGGAAGAGACAGAGCTTCAACTGCCAAACCAGGATGCTGTGTTATCTGCCAGGCACCCACTAACCACATGTGGTGGGCAGAATAACGGTCCCTAATCCCTGGAACCTGTGAATATGTTTCCTTACATGACAAAAAGACATGCAGACATGATTAAGTTAAGGAATTTGCAATGAGAGTATCCTGGATTATCCAGGTGGGCCCACTCACAGATCCCTTGAAAAGAACATTTCCGAGAGAGACCTGGCTATGGAAAAAGCGTCAGAGTGATGCAACGCTGCTGGCTCTGGAGGTGCAGGAAGAGGGCCACAGCTAAGGAATGTGGGTGGACACCAGTAGCTGGAAAAGTCCCTCCTAGAGTCTCCAGGAAAGAATGAGCCCTGCCAACACCTTGATTTTAGCCTCATTGGACCTGGGTCAGACTTCTGACCTACAGAACTGCAAGTTTACACATTGTGTTGTTTCATGCCACTAAGTTTGTGGTAATTTGTGATGGCAGTGACAGAGCACACATCTGCAGCATTCCCTGCTGTGATGCTGAGCCAAGGAAGGTCTCGCTCCAGTGGCAGACTGTGTATGTTGTCCTCCTCGCAGAGCCACCTTGTCTTCTGCTGACACTTCCTCCTGAGCACTCACCTCCCATGCCCCGCTCCCCATCCTGCTGCCCTTCCTCAGGCCAAACTCTCCTGATGTTTTCTTTCTGCCTGTTTGGGGGCAGGAAAGAGCCATGAGTCCCATGTTGTGAAAATAGCTCTTTAATAAGTTATTACAGTAGTTGATTCAGAGCGTTCTTCTGTATGATTGTAAATGTCCCTCCGAGTTTGGAATCTCTGGATTTGCTCTTGTCTTCCCATTCATTTATTTGATTCATTTCTGCAGCCAGTTTTGGGATAGGGTTTTTCTTCGCTCTTGGCAGTGTTGATTTCATTTGACTTCTATTTTCCAGATATTTCACAAATTTTCTGAAAATGGCACCTTTTCTGTTTTCCAGTACTATGTGGATTTCTTCTTTAAAAACACTTTTCCTCCTGTCATTATAAGAAAACTTGGGTGAAAGAGGACGTGATGTTATGAGCTCAGTTTACTATCTTGAGCCAATGGTTGCTTATTATTTTGACTGGTTGTTCTGTTCTTGGGGCTCAGACAGAATCCAAATGACTGGAATGTTCCTGGAAGAGTGGACCGTGTGGTCTAGTCTCAGCAGTCGGCAATGGGAGAGAGACATAGATTAATGGTGGGTTAGTGCTAGGGCGGTCCAGGAGGAAGCGGAGTTTGGGAGGATCTGGTCAGGGACCCCTTTTAAACAGGAAAAGACAAGATAGACCTGGGCTCAAATCCTGATTTTGCCCCTTGACAACTATGTAAACTTAGGCAAGTTTAGTTTCTTCGAGTTTCAGTTTCTTCACTTGCAAAATGGGGATAACACCATCTATCAGAGGGTTGCTGCAAGGATTATAGGAGAAAATATTGGTAAAGTGCTTACCATTGGCTTGGCATATAATACTAGTGAATATTTCCTGCGTGTATTTACGCAGATCTATCTTGTTTAATTCTGATTATTAAGCCTATTACTTGGAACGGTACAGGTGTGCAGTGAATGTTAGTTCCTTTCCTCAATAGAGAATTTACGTAAGCTGCTTAAGGTTGTAGTAACTGAGTGGCAGAGCAGGGATTTGCACCTAGGCAGCCTGGCTCTGTCATCTCTGAACATAAATGCCCTGCTACAGACCGCATCCCCCCACCCCCATGGGTGAGGGCTATTGGGCTGAATGCTCTTCTCTAGCTTTTTAAATTTCTCTTGTGGTTTTAGGGTAGGGAGCCAGATTCATTTTAGGAATTGGATGGGATTGCATCAACAAGAGGAGACCTAAGTGGCCCCAGTAATAGGCAAGCTGGAACCAGCAGGTCCTTACAGGTTATTGTTTGTATCCTTGTTTATTGGCTTATTTGATTTTATTATTATTTATTTTGTGGAGGTAACATTTATGTAACAGTTCAGTGCACAGATCTTAAGTGCACAGCTCAATGAATTCTTCCATATGTATTTACCTGTGTCATCACCATCCAGATCAAGATATAGAACATTTCCAGCCCCCTAGAAGGCTCTCTAGTGCCCTTATCAGATAGCTAAGATCTCCCAGTGTGACTCCTGATGGCTCTGGATACAAACACAGCCCTTGGTGACTCTCAGTAGCCAGCAGTGGGGGATGGGAATGAGGAGGGAAAACCAGATGAACAGGGCTGCCATCTACTCTGACACCGACACTGGGACGCCTCTCAGGACTCCCTGGGCCCCAGGGAAAGGTGTTCTTGGGACAATACAGGTGGGCAGTGAATGTTAGTTCCTTTCCTCTCACTGCAGTTCCCCATGAGTCAGGTTTTAAGATGTGGCAACTGCCCAGGTTTGGCTGAGGGTGGCACGTTCCTTGCCCGTTTGCAATTGGGATGGAATGGAGACTGAGTGGGACTGCACACGTGGGTGCAAGAGATGGCCACACCTCCCTCCAGCCTCCAGGGATCCCATCCTCTCAGGGAGGGGCACATCTGTCTCCCTTGTGATGCAGTGGCTTCATCTCCTCCCTTTTCAGGACAATTCCACTTCTTTGCTTGAAGAGCCAAGAACTCTTCAAGTCTTGGTTGGGCTCTTTCCATGATAGTTTTTGAGACACAAAGAAGCTGTTACAGCTCTTACACTAGAGCATACAAGGCTCCTAAGCCTCAGAACCAAAGGCCAGGTTTCTTCCCAGAGAGGAAAAGAAGGGGGAAAATCAGCCTTTCTTTCTATCAAATGTCTCCAATAGAAATAAGAACAGGGCACAAATCACTATGTCAATAATCTATCATGCCCCACAACACTGTATTCCAGATCTGCCCCCTGTGACTAACTATGGTGGGGATCCTGGCAAAATGACATTACAGTCCTCTCAGCCCCAGTTTCTTCAGCTACAAAATGGTGCTGTTACTAATTGTGTTAGTCTGTTTTGTGTTGCTACAACAGAAATACCTGAGACTGGGAATTTATAAAGAACAGAGGTTTATTTGGCTTACAATTCTGGGACAGCTGCATCTGGTGCGGGCCTCAGGCTGCTTCTTCTCATGGCGGAAAGCAGCAAGCAGCCAGCCGGTACAAGCAGATCACGTGGCGAGAGGAAGCAAGAGAGAGAGAGGAGGTGCCAGGGTCCTATAAACAACCAGCTCTGGTGGGAGCTATTAGAGGGAGAACTCACTCAGGCCTCCCTCCCCCAGGGAGAGCATTAATCCATTCATGAGGGATCCGCCCCCATGACTCAAACAACTCCCAACACTGTCACATTGGGGATCAGATTTCCACATGAGTTTTGGGGGGACAACACATCCAAACTCTATCACCAATCTTACAAGGATATAGTGAATGGTAAATGAAATGTGTAAAGCTTGATACTTAGGATCCTAACAAGTGTATTTTCTTTTCTTTTTTTCTGTAAGAGGAATTATCTGCTTTTGTGGAAGTCTGAATATCTAAAATTGGGTGGCCCAGGTTACAGGGGTCTGAGAACAGAGAAGTGGTGAACTTTGCTAGGCTGGGGCTCACAAAAGCTTTTCTCCCCTTCCCTTCACGGTCCTGAGCAGGGAAATGGTATGACTCAGTAGGTACTAGGAGGCTCCTTTGTACTCATGACAGTGGTGCCCAAACCTGATTGATCATTAGAATTACATGGAGAATTTTAAAAAATTTCTACCCCAGCCCCTTACAGCCCTTTCTCCCTTCCTGGCTAAGAATCTGATTCAGTAGGGCTGGGGAATATGAAAATGCTTGTTTAAAAAAAAAAAAAGTCCCCAGTGATTCTGATGACCAGTAAGGTTTAGAAACCACTGTTCTAAAATATATCCATTTATCTTAGTGGATAAAAAGAGTAGGGCCAGGGAAGGCATGAGCCATCTTAACTTCCCAGAAGGAAAAATACTGCCGTGGAACTGCCAAAATCACATGAACCCAGTTATATTCATTATAAAGTCTTGTTTCTTTTCTTTGCCATGACAAAATTTTCATCAAGGTAGAAGATCAAAACCTACCAGTACCTTGTTCAAGTAATCCGTACTACCCTCATTCCCAAACACTTTAGCCAAGTGACACCTGTAATTGGGATTTTTTTTTTTTTTTACATTAAAGTAAATTAGAATGATCAGGCACAATTGATACTTTCTCTCTACATACCCTTCTTAGCTTCAGCCATTGAAGGCATATGAATACCTGCCTCTCTAAAATGCAACCTCTGAGCATTCTGATAAGAGAGAATATGAGGATCAGAGGCCCTGAGGACTGTGAACTGATGCAGTGTCTACTGCAAGTAGTTTAATCCGATTGCTTTCCTAACAACTAGATTCGATCAGCACACTGAGAGAATGGGAATTTGAGTTTTGATGGAAGAGGGCTTGGGGGATCAAACATAAGAATTTAATTGCCCTGAACGTTCAGAGAGAAAGCAGAAATGAGACAGGCCTAGGGAAGCCAGAGGACATGAAAGGACATGAGAGCATAGGTAGGGGTTGAAGCGGAATGGAACTGTAAGTGCAGAAAACTCCCACGCTTGTGTACACACTAAAGAACTAACTTTGTTTTCTCTTTTTAGCTAGCCCTTAATGATTAACTAAGATGGTACTGAAAGCAGATCTGCTTTCTTGTCCGATACAGTCTCTCAAAACAGGATGCAGGTGTCCATCACACTTGAAGACATTCTGTCTCCCTGGTACATCTACCTCTGTATACTGCATAAGAAAAAGAAACTGATTTTTTTTTTCCTTTTTGTCTTTTTTCGTGACCGGCAACGGATCGCAACCCTCAGTGTCGCGCCCGTACTGGACCGGGACTGGCAACGGGATTGCAACCCTCGGTGTTGCGCCCGCACCTCGCTCAGCCAGTGAGCGGCCGGTCTGTATGTGGGATCCAAACCCTCGGCGGGAGCGCTGCCGTGCTTCCCAGGCGGCGCACTGTAGCAGTGCGCCACCGGGCCAGCCCACATGGACCTTTTCTTAAAAGAGTAGAAAGCCAAAAAGCCCTGGGGACGTAATTGGTAAGCATTGGGGCTCTAGAATCAGAC
>NW_007726516.1:224513-230193 GCF_000696425.1 Galeopterus variegatus
AACCCGTGGCCTTGGTGTTATCAGCACCACACTCTCCCGAGTGAGCCACAGGCTGGCCCCCCATGTGGAATTTCTGAGCCTTCAAATCAATTTTTTTTTTTTTTAGAGGTCAGTATCCTTTTTTTCTTTTTATAATTTTATTTTATTTTGTCAATATACAATGTGGTTGATTATTGAGGCCCATTACTGCAAATCAATTTCTTCAAGGGTTACTGTATATCCCAATAAACATTGTCCTGAGTGCCCCCTACCCCCTTTTTATGCACTCATGGGACAGGGCTATACTTCCTGGCTACAAACAAACACAAACCTGAAGGAGCACAGGTAACAGTATGTCCTGAGGAGGCTGAGGCCACTCTTTCTAATCTTGGCTCCATTATAATCAAGTCACAAAGGGCCAATGGGGATCCCTTTCAGAACCCAGGGGTTGGTTTTATAGTGAGCTCCCATTCAAAAATTTTTGGATTCCATTTTCATCCAAAAAAGGGAAGATGTCCTTTAGTAGATGTCAGAGACACACGAAGAGATTTAGCATAGGGACCTACCTTCGACTGTGTCTAGTTGATAAGCTATTCAATTGTGAACAGCTGATAAGCTATTCAGGCATCTCAATAGGTTTCCCCCTACCCTCCTTATGTGCACAAGGGGCCCACTGGTCCAGGACCAACTGTGGTTTTGGATGACATATACAACAGTGGGAGAGATTGTCAGAGGCAGCCAGGGTCTGAGAGATTCATAGTAAAGAATTGTGTGCCCAGGCCTAGCTAATCTGCAGGAAAAGAAATGCAATAATGTTAGTCATTTTCACATAAATTTCAACTTTGAATCTGTAATGGGCTGGACTTCCCAGCCACCTGGATCATATCTCTTCACTCAAGTATAATGTACTCAGGTTTTGAGTCCCTTCAGTTTTACTGCTGAATGGGTGACAAGTAACACATCATAATGTCTGACTCATATTGGTTGTAGTTGTGAATCAGGATGTTTTTCTCTACAGGTCTTGATCAGGACTTGGTCACCAGGTTTTATAGTATGTAGGGACACCTGTTGGGTAAGCCAACCTGTTAGAAGCAAACTCATGTAACATAGTGAAAGTAGCTCCAATTTGTTTTACACACTGTTCTATAAGCAATTCTCCTTTCGGGGAGGAAGGGCTGGTAGGCTCCTGTGTCTGATGAGTCAATGTTCTCCCATACAAAATTTTGTAAGGACTCAAACCAATCTTGCTCCTGGGGGCTGCCCATATCCTTAGTAAGGCCGTAAGTAATACTCAGATTTGTTTCCTGATAAAGAATAGCCAGGGCACTTTTCAGGGTCCAATTCATCCGTTTGGTTTCCTTGTGGACTGTGACTTCCGAGGAATATGTAGTTTTCCACTTATATTTTCTTTGTCCCTGGAGGTCAAAAGACCTCTGTCTCTCCAGATAGCCCCATGAGCATGAGCTATCATGAAAGCGTATTTAGTACTCTGCTTCCTCTAGCCAGGGTCAGAGCTTGAGTGAAAGCGATTAGTTCAGCTTTCTGGGCTCATGTGTTTACTACATACCTTACAAAATAAAATGTTGCATATCTTCTTCACTTTTCCCCATCCGTTCCCAACCACCAAAGCCTCCACCTACAGTAGTGCTCAGCCCAGTGTCAGTGAGGCTGAATGAAGTTAGAACAAAAGACACCTGCTGCTCAGAATATGGTAGAGGCGCAGCAAGCTTGTCCACAGGTAGCCCAAAGCCAAAATGCACTGTTCACCTATTATTGACCAGGGGCTAGGTCCAGCACAACCTGCTTCAGGTTACTTTGTTGCCAACAGGCTGTAGGCAGCATATGTCAACTATCCTGTTTCTTATTTAGAAAAAGTTTTATTCACAGCTCTTAAAAGAAAGCTTTGTATATATTTCAAAATCAGTAGAAAAGGTTACCTTTCTTTCTTTGATTTCCAGGATGCCTTATTTGATCACAGATAGATTAGATTTCTGTAGTTGTGGAAATGGCAGCAATATCTACTCTGTGTTTTCTTCCATGGGTGCTCTAAGAACAAGGACAAGATTCAACACCCCTCCACCCCTGCCCCCAGGAATCACTGGGTCAACAACTCTGTCCAGAGATTTTGTCTCTTTTTCACAGAGTAAACTAAAGGATCTATTAAAATGCCATCAGTGCCAATATCTAAGCAACTATTGGCCAGAGCTTCTAAAATGTCAATACCCTGTAAACCTGTTGAAAACCTACAACTTGAGAGAAGAAGCTGTGTGTCCTAAGTCTTCGGCATGTACTACTCTGTGCTAGTCTACAAACCACAGCAGTGAGGCAGCACAGAATGATGCTCTCATGCTCTCGGTCATTTCTTCATTAGCTATGGTGTTTGTTAATCCTGGAACACGTTGTTTAAAAGAATTGGAACTAAAACTAGACCATAAGAAAATTTCACTTTTACAAAATTTTAACTAATGTTTTTGCATCAACCTTTCGTTGATCATGGAATCTAGAGTCTTTTAAGAAATCTGAGGCACCGGGAGGAAGAGGGCCCGGGAAGCGTAACACAGCAAACCCAACTTAACGCTTTCCATGATCCGTAAAGCTGCTGCCATCTGTATACAATTCCATGCAGGTGCCTCAAGAGGTCGATCAGTCAAATCAGGTCGACTAGAACAAACTTGGCCAATTATTTGCACACAGTCATGATGGGGGGGTGGGCGTAGAGAGGCAAATGTAAATATTATGCCTTTTAAAGTCAAATGACAGACAAAAAGTTATCAACCTTTCAAAGCCACCCTCTATCTAGCATAAACCTGTTCTGTCAGTAGAGAAGGTCACAGTGACATCTGCATTATTAACACTTTGTACTTCTACTTTTCCAAGAATAGAAGCAATTATGTTTACTAATTCCCCTTACCCCAGATTCTTAAATTGGGATGTTCTCCAACAAATAAGCAACAGTACAGCTAAATTATTCTCAAAAATACTGTCCGATATAATCAAATGCTCAGTGGCCACACTTTTAACAGTCTGCATTAGTTGACCCTGAATGCATTTATTGTGGCACAAGTACATCTAAGCTTCCTTTTAGGTATTTTTTAATATGTCCAAGATAAAACACCTGCTTCGAGTGTATTTAGGGGTATTGACCTATAAGGACACCAACTCCATTTTTAAGGTTGGACTAAAAAAGTTAAATCACTAGATTTCTTTCCCCCTATGAGATCTCAAATCCCAAATACTTTACCTGCTTCCACTAGGTGGGACGCTGGCAGAGTTAAGGCTCCTTCAAATTTTTGAAGTTTTTGTTGGATATTGGGCAAATTTTGTCAGTAAAGGTCATATTAACCAGTCAGGTATTTTCTAGCTACCTCTGCGTATTTACGTTAAGCTTCCAGAATCCATTCCAGAAAGGCAGATAGATTTTCATAGGTTCCTGCCTTACTTCATGTACTTTTGATTCTGGGTACCTTTCTTCTCAATCCCACTAGTACACATGCCCCAACATATTGGAGTCTGCCTTCATCACTATTGTAGATTGAATTTGTGTTCCCCAAAGTCTGTGTATTAGAAACTTAACCCCCACTGTGACAGTGTTAAGAGGGTGGGAAATTCTATGATGGTAACTGAAAGGTGGGGCCTCGAAGAGGTGATCAGATTGTGAGGACCAGGCCCTAGTAAATGGAATAATAAGTTGATGGTTTAATGGTGGTTGTGGGCTGGTTCTGAGGGCTTTAAAAGGATAATGCATGAGGAGTTCTCTCTCTCTCTGCTCTGCCATTTCTGCCATGTGAGATCCCAGTGTCACTGTCACCACCACCAAGGCCTACATCAGAAGTAGTCCCTGGACTTTGGACTTCCCAGCTTCTGAAACTGTCAGCAATAAATATTGTTTCTTTATAAATTACCCAGTTTCAGGTATTTTGTTATAAGTGACAGAAACAGACTAATACAATCACTGAATTGGGACCCTATTCACAGTTGCAGTAGGGGATAACTTCCTTGGTGCCAGCTCTTACAAGTTGTTGGGGTCTTTGGTGGGTAGTCGGTTGGTTTATTCCCTGGCTTTCTCCAGTACTAATTGGCATTCATCCGAGGTCAATAAAACAGTGAGAAGCTGCCCAAGTAGGGTAGTAGGTGGTAAAAAATAGACTCAAAGAGGTCAGTCATTTTAATACAGTTCTCCCAATAAGTGGTGTTACTTTGTTTCTAATTATAAAGGTCAGAGGTAGTAAAACTACTGCATACCCACATCATTCCATTTTCATTTAATCTGCCTATGGGCATTAGTCTTAAAGGGTATAGCCCCACTGTGGAAGAGGGCCCCTGGCCAAATTGAGTACTCTTTCAGGTATGAGAGGGGAAAACCATGTTCTCAGCCAGGCCAGGTTCCTTTCCTTTGAGTAGATCTGCCTTTTGGGGGTCCCCGGCCAGAACTGGAATTAAGATAGGGGCCAGGCTGAGAACAGGCCCAGGAACCAGATCAGGCAAATAAGTCTGGACAGGTAAAGGATGAGGAGCTGAGGGGACAATAAGGATGGATAGTGGGGAGTCCCTGCCTCAGCCACTCGGTCCAGTGGTGGAGGCAAGGACCATCCATCTAAAGGATCCGTCCATGGAGGCAAAATCAGTTTCTTTTTCTGGGGCTGGCCCGGTGGCGCACTGCTACAGTGCGCCGCCTGGGAAGCACGGCAGCGCTCCCGCCGAGGNAAAAAAAAAAAAAAAAAAAGAAATTCCACATGGGGATTCCTTAGAATTCGATGACCCTGTCCAGCAGGAAGTAGCTAGACAAGACGTCTGTGGCCTCATTCCGTCCCCTAGACTATGGAAGTTACTAACAGAAGGGAGAATTTGTAAATGTAGAAAACTCTCACACTTGTGTATATACCATGGAACCAACTTTGTTCACGATAGACTGTAATGAAAGCAGATATCCCGTCTCACCTGAGACAGTCTCTCAAAGCAGGAAGCAGCTGTCCATCACACTTGAGGACATCCTGTCTCTCTGGTACATTTACCTCTATAAACCCCAGCCCTCAGTTGATTGGGGAGGTAGTAGGGGCTTTACCCTTTGTCTCCTGGTCAACGTCTTCTGGAATAAAAAGACTGTCCTTTAAGTTTGTCCAGTGGGTGTGAGTGGTGACCCTACAGCAGTGAGCACTTGGACCCATATGGGTCTGGGATTCCCCCGGGACTCGGGCATAGCAGTACCAGAGAGTAAGAAGATCACAGAGGTAGAAAGATACCAGAAGTATTATTTCCTTCAGCCCCTTGTGGTCCTTCCTGGGCTATTGTCATTCCAACTTTTCCTGAACTCTTGCCCCTACCTTATCTTCATAGAAGTGAGAAGCAGACTAGTTTCTTGAACTAGTCTCAAAATGACTCAAAGTGGAAGTCCTGATGATGCTAAGACATAGTGAGGAAAATACCTAGAAGTGTCAGACTACAGTCTGTGCTGTATTGTTTTGCAAGCAATTTGGAGCTTGGAGGGGATTGTCAATAATTGTATTTTTGAAAAAGTTTGAATACTGTCTATCCGTGCTCTGTGTGTGTGCTTCGCTTTTTTTTTTTTTTTTTGGTAGAGTTGGGATAATAAAGTCATATTGGAACAAAACTGGCTTACTACTGTTTTTTTTTTTTTTTTTCCCCCTTTTTGTCTTTTTTCGTGTCCGGCAACGGATCGCAACCCCCAGTGTCGCGCCCGCAC
>NW_007726516.1:230313-272052 GCF_000696425.1 Galeopterus variegatus
GGTGCTGCACCCGCACCTCGCTCAGCCAGTGAGCAGGAACCGGTCTGTATGTGGGATCCGAACCCTCGACGGGAGCGCCACCGCGCTCCCAAGCGGCGCACTGTAGCAGTGCGCCACCGGGCCGGCCCCGGCTTACTACTGTTAAGAGGTTTTATTTTTGATTTTGCTCTCGTTTATAACAAGCAAACAAAATCTAAAAATTGAGTTTCTTGGTTTTAAGTGTACCAGGCTTATACCTTCTCAAAATGAACAGAGCCTTTACTAAAAGTGAATAAATGAGTGTAAGGCTTCAGACACCAGCTTTAACAGCAACATCCAGTAAAATATTACTAGAATTTTATTTTTGTCTAAAAGATTTTGCTTAGGAGCTCCTGGGCTAGAATGAACCCTCCATAACCTGATAACACTTATTTCAATAGGATTGAATTTCTTTATTTGGGTGTGTTTAGTTTAGAACAGTCAGGAAGGCTTTTCTGCATTTTCTCATGATAATGATGCAGATAACAGAAGTTCTCACCCCCAGGTCGCTGTCATGAATATCCCTCAAGACATCCTTGACTGGGCCTCTCTGAAGAAGCAGGTGGCCCAGTCCCAGGAGACTTTAGGTGCACACCACTGGAAGTTCCTGCCCTGGCCCATGAAATCCCAGTAGAATTCCTTTGGCCCAAATGGGTGACTGAGTCAGACAGAAGAGTTTACCTGACCTTCCCTTTTTGCTTATTCTTATTCTTTTTTCATCTCTTGTTTTTCATAAAAAATCAAATATATAAATATTGTTATTTCAAAATACATAAATAAAGGGAGAATTGTAAAATGAACCTTCATGTACACATCACCCAGCCTCCCAATTATTATTTATAGACAGTCATTATTCTCCCCCACCCACTCCACTACTTCTACTGAATTATTCTGAGGCATTTGAGGTAAATCTCAGATGTCATATCATTTCTGTTATAAATATTTAAGCTTGTATCTCTAAAAGATATAGACTGTTTTAAAAAACATAATGCCACGGGGCCGGCCCGTGGCTCACTCGGGTGAGTGTGGTGCTGATAACACTAAGGCCACGGGTTCAGATCCCATATAGGGATGGCCGGTTTGCTCACTGGTTGAGTGTGGTGCTGACAACACCAAGTCAAGGGTTAAGATCCCCTTACCGGTCATCTTTTAAAAAAAAACAAAAAACATAATGCCACGGGGCCGGCCCGTGGCGCACTCGGGTGAGTGTGGTGCTGATAACACTAAGGCCACGGGGTCAGATCCCATATAGGGATGGCCGGTTTGCTCACTGGTTGAGTGTGGTGCTGACAACACCAAGTCAAGGGTTGAGATCCCCTTACTGGTCATCTTTTAAAAAAAAAACAAAAAACATAATGCCACAATAATTTTATCACTCCTAAAAATGTTGACAATAATGCCCTAATATCATCCAGTCAGGTTTAAATTCTCTCAATCATTTCATAAGTGTCTTTTTACAATTGTTGTGTTTAAATCAGAATCCAAACAGGATCCAAACATTGCATTTCTTAAGTATATTTTAATCTATAAAAGCTCCTTCTCTTTTCCTTTTATTTGCTGAAACCAGGCCATTTGTCCTACGGCATCTGGATTTTGCTGATTCCATTCCTGTGGTGGTGTTTGATATATTCCTCTGTCTCCTGTCCTTCCTATAAGTTGGGTGTCAGATCTAGAGTTTTCATCTGATTTGATTTGGTTTTTGGCAAGAACCTTTTGTAGGTGGCATTGTCTACTTCCAGAGGAAGACATATAAGGTTTTCTTATCTCTTTTTTTGTGTGTGTGATATTAGCAGCAATTAATTATCATTATCTAGATGATTTTCTTTTCTCATTTTTGACCACCCCTCAACCCAGCGATCAAGCTTTATACCACCTCAGACCCACCTTCTCACACATACCCTCTCGATTGTACTGTTTTAACTGATTAGAAAATGGCTCCTTGGTTGTAAACTCATTTTACAGACATAATCTCCTGGGAAAATAATCAGAAGGCTCCATTAACCTTCAGTATATGCAAACAGAAATTTTCTAAATTCCCACCTATGGCAGATATTGTTGATTGTGTCTATTCAACTGCCATCTCTGCCCCCTTTTCATGTGCTGGTGGAGCCCACCTCTCACTTTAGGGGCTGACCAGCTACTCACCTTTTGAAGCCTGGGTGGTTTCTGGGAAACTCTCTCTTCTTCTTAATGAGAACACTCTCATCTTTGTGCCTTTAGATGAGGTGTGAGGATGTTATTTGGAGCTGCAGTGGCCATCTTCTGTCACATCTTCTCTCACAGCGGGCAAGCTTGAGGATTAAACCAACATGCCCAGGATGATGGGTCCAAAATGCGGAAAGAGTCCAAGTCCTCTGTAAATCACTGATCCACTGAATTATGAAGTAGGAGAATTGGAATTTTTGAATCTCCTCCTTTGCAACAAAATGGTCCCCAAATTTCAAATTGAATGTACAAGATTAGTAGTCAGAGCCAACCTGCAAATGTCCTATGTCCAGACTTATTATTGGGATTGTGAGTTTAATTCATTTTTAGTTGATCACTTGTAGCTACAAACAACCTAACAAACACACCAGTTATATTCAAATAAATCTCTTTTTTTGTGTCTGTTTACTATTTAAAGCCCTGATATAGAGGAAAAAACCTTATAGACCTTGATCTTGAGTTTCCCACAAAATTCTAATCCACTCTAATCTAGCTAAAATGTTTCTGATAGCACAAAACATTGAATCATCACAATTAACTTATTATGATGTCGTATTTTAAATAAAATAAACTTTTGATAGGATATAAGTTGAAAAAGCACACAGCAACTTAAAAATGGACGTGGAGAAATTAGAAGCTTTTGTTAGTGATAGGAATTGGAATTAAAATATTTTTCAAGGATTATTCTCAAAGCACATAACTGAGAGTTGGCTCTGAGTGTTGGCAATAAAGGGAAACTTTTCTCCTTTTACACTATACTGAACAGAACATTCTTATTAAGCAGGAGAGTTGGAATTTCTGAATCTCCTCCTTTACAACAAAACAGCTTCCAAGTTTCTAATTGAATGTACGATATTAGCAGGCAGAGTGATGAGGATTTAGCAATAACAAAAAAGTGTGATGTTTGAAATCTGTTTAAGAAGCAGCCATAGAACTGAAAAAGGAAGGGACAGCTGACCATCTGTCCTGTTCTTGCTCTTGCTTCTTGTATTTTGCTTTCCCAGACTGTTGTTTGGAAGCAAAGCATCATTGTTTTTTGGTCAGTAGATTGCACCTTTGTCCTTGCAGGCAACCAGGTGATGACAGCAACTGGTTCCAGGAAACCCTTGGTGACAAACCTTCTTTGTGCTGTGGAGGAAGTTCTGACTCAGAGATGCGTGACATCAGTGGGCTTCCCACCCTCTCCACTGTGTCCCTCAACTCACAGAGACTCATTGTTTAATGACTTTCACTCTGAACAGCTGCTGGCTCTTGCTGGCTTCATTCACTGTGAAGACGGTGATCATACATCCCAGATTTCAAGTGATCTGTCCTATTATCAGACCATGGGTCAGAGCATCTGCCCTGGCATCTGATTGGGAAAGTGTGATCACAGTGACTGCAGCACAGCGCTTCCCAGCTTCTCCACCCACTTGGAGGTTTCCCCACTCGTTTCATTATTTTGGATATCTCCTCAGGTGGTGTCCCTTCTCCTTTGTCTTGTCAAAATTCTCCATGTGTCTTTGGTAGAAATACCCTCTCTTCAGGGATTATGCCTAGAAGGAATTTCAATTTAGTCAGTACTAAAATTGGACAAAGCAAGGCAGGAGCTTACCTCCCTGTGAAAGACTTCCTGATCAGAATTCCACGTGAATTAAATGTCCATGATCACAATAAAGTTCAAAGCCTTTAAAAACACATAAAGCAATGCATTCAAGCAGTTAAACATAACTTGTCTTGGAAAAGTCACAGAAGGGACAAAGGCAGGGTTAGGGTTCAGCTTTGGAGCTTAGTCAAGAGCAAAGAGCAACTTTGAAACCCGCGGGGTGCAGGCTTGCTCTCCACACTTTGAGGGGGGCAGGCAGTGGGCTCATTGTTTGCTGTGCCACTGTGGCTCGGATGCCCTGAATCTCTGGTGTCTTCTAGGGTACTTAATGGGCTGGCTGGTTAGCTCAGTTGGTGTCTTGGCTTGAGTGTCCTCTCAAACCTTGGCCCCCACCATAACTGTTGAGGGTGGGAAATCCTATTATGGTAATTGAAAGGTGGGGACTTGAGGAGGTGATTGGATTGTAGGACCGTGCTGTAGTGAATGGATTAATAATGGTGGTCAGGGGCGTGGTTCTGAGGGTTTCAAAAAGAGAGTGAATGAGGAGGTTGGTGTCTCTTTCTGCTCCACCATTTTTGCAATGTGATACTCTGCTGTCACTCTCGCCACCACCAGGCTCTCACCAGATGTGTTCCCTGGACTTTGAACTTCCCAGCCTTAGAAAGTATAAGCAATAAATTTCATTTTATTTGTAAATTACCGAGTTCCACGTATTTTGTTATAAGCAACAGAAATGGACTAATACAGTTGGTTAGAGTGCCACCTTGTACCACCAAGGTCAAGAGTTTGGATCCCCTTACTGGCCAGTTGCCTGGAAGGCCATGAAGAGTGTGTGTATTTCTCATAATTTTTCAGGGAGGTAGGGTTTTGATTTTGTGGAGTATACTACAAAGCAAATATATTTCATAGGGCCTAGTTTCTTGTACTTTCAGGTTTAGTCTAATTTCTTAAAAGTACATATAAAATGTTGACCTTGCAAAAACCAAGAAATTTTCCCCAGGCTATAGTCTCTGTTGTAAGATAAAGAATTGTAACACAGCAAGGCTGCTGGTTCAAAGACAGACAGGTTACTGACTGATATGTGTGAAGGTTAATCCTAGATGTCAACTTGGTTAGATGAAGGAATGCTGAGAAACCTGGTAAAGCTATCTTTTCAGGTGTGTCCATGAGGGTGTTTCCAGCAGAAATTAGTATGAGAGTCTGATAGAACAGTGGAATGGCCTTTTGAAGTCACAGTTACAGCGCCAGCTTGGTGCCTATACCCTGAAGGGCTGGGGCAAGGTTCTCCAGCAGGCTGTATATGCTCTAAATCAGCACCCAATATACGGTACTGTCTCTCCCATAGCCAGGATTCACGGGTCCGGGAATCAAAGGGTGGAAACGGAAGTGGCACCACTTACCATTACCCCTAGGGACCCATTAGCAAAATTTTTGCTTCCAGTCCCTGCAACTTTATGCTCTGCTGGTCTAGAGGTCTTGGTTCCAGAGGGAGGAATGCTTCCACCAGGAGACACAAAAATGATCCCATTGAACTGGAAGCTAAGGCTGCCACCTGGCCACTTTGGGCTCCTCATGCCTCTGAGTCAACAGGCTAAGAAAGGAGTGACTGTGTTGGCTGGGGTGATTGACCCAAACTACTAAGGAGATAGTACGGACACCAAGTTGACAAGGGGTGGACTCGTGAAAGTTAATTCTAGATGTCAACTTGGTTGAAGGAATGCTGAGAAACCTGGTAAAGCTATCTTTTCAGGTATGTCCATGAGGGTGTTTCCAGCAGAGATTAGTATGAGAGTCTGAGTGGACTGGGTGGGAAAGACCTGCTCTCAATGTGGGTGGGAACCATCCAATCCACTGGGGGTCCAGAGAGAACAAAAGACAGGGGAAAGAGGTGAAGCCCTATCTTGATCCGCTGGAGCTGGGACACACTCTTCTCTCCTGTCCGTGGACATCAGAGCTTGAGACTCTTCAGCTTTTGGGTTCCAGAACCCACACCAAGGACACCATCAGCTTCCCTGGTTCTGAGGCCTTTGGACCTGGACTGAGCCACACTACTGGCATCTAGTTTATAGAAGGCCTGTTGTGGGACTTTTCTTCATAGCCACATGAACTAATTCCCCTAATAAATCCCCCTCATATAATTATAACATATCCTATTGATTCTGTCTCTCTGGAGAACCCTGACTAATACAATAGGTAAAGATACTGGGAAGCTATGTAGGGAGAAGGAATGTTTGCTAAGATCAAGTTTTATTGGTGGATCACTTAAATTGCCTTATAGAATGTCACTTTACTTGTTTTACTGAATGTTACCAGCCTATATTGTTAAACTATAACCCCACTATGTTCTCTTCCTGTAACTTCCTGGTCTGAAGAATAAATGCGGGAAGAGAACCTGAACCCCAATTTGTGGTTAATTTCCCAAATGGAAGGAAAGCCTCTCTCTTGAGGGTTTCAGGAGATTAACCACTTCGGGGCTTCTCACTGCTCAGAAGAGATGGGCTTTGAGTAATCCTTTGTGGCTCCGTCACCCACGGGAAAAGGGGTGACAAATCTGTGGGGGGCAAAGCAACATGATTTTCCTGGTGTTTTTTGTTAAACCTTTGTAGCAAGAATATTAGAAATAAAATTTAGGAGGGGACAGGCAATCCTTGGGTGTAAGGAGGTTGGTAGTGACTTGAGACAGCTGAATAAATAACATTATATTTGTCTGGCTCTCTGGCCCTTACCCAAGCCTTTTTACAACTAGCAGGTGTTTTATAGACACATATTTCTATAAAGTAGACAACTGTAAACAGAGTGAATCTTGACTAATAATCATGTCTTTAAAAACATGAAAGGAAATAGAAGAGAGGCACCACCATCATTTTCCCAGCCGAAATGTCTCTTGTCTTTGTCTTTGGAAGCACAGGGGCAAGGGTGTAAGGGACTGTGTACCACCACATGGCATTCACTACACCTTCAACCCATCCTGATTAGGGCCTCTGGTTAGGTCTGTCCTGCACAGGTAACCACAGGGCTCTGAGAGGACACCACACTCACTGCACCCAAGCGCAATTCCAGGGATACCCACCACTGTGTTGTACACAGAAGGGCAGGTGCTCAGGAAATGCTTGTTGGGTAAATAAAGCATCGTGCTTTGTTTTTAGCAATATTTGTGAACAGTCTAGCTTCTCCTTCATGTTTGTTAAGTTCCTTGGGTCAAAGATTAAATTTTATGCAACAAAATACCTCTTAGTATACAAATGTGTGCACTCAGTACGTACTTGTGGCTGAGTGACAGAGGAAGAGTCACATTCATGAATCCCCTGAGGGGCCTGCGTTGTTAACCTTCACACCCAGATTACCAGCCTGGCCTACTCAGCAACAGAAATGTTCTCTTACCTCTTTTAGGTCTCACAGATTCCTGGTAAGTGCTGGAAAAAGACCTGAAAGATTATTTAGGCTAAACCCTTTATTATTATAAATGACAAGGTTACCGTCTAGGAAGATGGAGTCATTTATTAGTTTTTGGCAAAGGCAAGAAAAAATTTGATTCTCCTTGAAAGTCATTTTTCATCCTGAAATATTTTAAAATTTTATTTAAAATATCTTCATTTCACTGCTATATATATATATCCTCAAATAGTTGCTATAATCAGTTACTTCTCAAGACAACTCTAAAAGCTTTTAGATAGTAATCTCCCATATGACACATTTCAGAATATTAAATAAAAAGTTCCCACCAAGACACCAAGGTTAAAAAATATATGACAAGCCAAAGGTAAAATGTACATGACAAGTCAAAGAGGGGTGCCATAAAAAGATAGATCTTCAAAGGGCTTCTCCAGAAAGCAGTGATGTGACTCAGATCTTCTCTGGGTACCTTCAAGGTAAAAAGATGTTGGGGTTCTGGGGAGCCCAGCAAATAGCACCTCTCGTCCCCTTCCGGGTCCTGAACACATGGAAGAACACAACGAAAGGCAGCAGGTGAGCAAAGAGCCCACCTTGGTCACCGAGCGAGGCCGGGTGGCAGCGGTGGCGCGCGGGGGCCCCGGCGCAGGGAGGGCGGCCGGCGCTCCGGTTAGCGCGACTGTCCCCCGGAGCGGTGTCTGGGGAAGGGGACGGGCGCGCCTCCACGCAGAGCCTGTCTCCGGGCGGGGGCCGCGGGCGCTGGGGCCGGTGTGCGGGAAGCAGAGCGGCGGCGAGGTGGCCGCCCTGAACGGGCCGGGGTTGAGAGAGCGACAGCGCGCGCTGGCTCAGCTCCTGTCCCACAGGGCCACCTAGAGGGACTCTTAGGCTTGAGCAGGGAGAAGCTGGGGTGCCGATGAGGAGCCGAGGGAGTTCGGGCTGGCCACGGGAACTTAGGTGAGAGGTCTCGGCAACGGGTGGCGGTGGTGACTCTGAAGCCATGCGAGCATCCCACACGAGGAGGCGGCTTTAGATACGTAGCCTAGCCCGGAGGGACAGGCGCCACCTTGCGAGACAACCAGTTGATCAGGAACTTGTCTTCCTCTTCCCCAGCTTTCTCTTCCCTCTTCCTGCCTTGAGCCTGGAACAAACTGTGGTTGGTGAAATGGGGGCAGAGAGCTGGAAACAATGGGGGGAGAAGAAAAAAGGGACCCCCCCACCCCACCCCGCCTGGCTTCCTGGCTGCTAAAGGACAAGTTTCAACTTGAATTTATTATTACACAAGACTGGATATTCTTCTTAATTGAGACTGTTGGAGACAAAGTGGCTGCGGGGCTTTCTGTTACACAAGAGTGATGAAAATAAATCATGGGATTATGGAGTTTTTCATGCAGAGGCAAAGGAAGAACTTTTCCCCAGCTAAGTAATTTGAAAAGGGACAGAGGGAATAAAAAACAAGGTTGTTTTCTCATTTGAGTAGATTATTTGCTTCTTCGTATCGAGATGCCTATTGACTTCATTTTATTTCTCTAACCCACCAACATTGTGATTGCTTCTGGTATCTCTAAATGTATTAAGCATGTTGCCTACACCGAAATTCGGAACATGAAGTACATCGGATACTCGAAACCAGCCTGGGGCTGAATCCCACTGAGGGCACTTGCTGCATTTCTCCAGGTGGCACGGTGCATACGCAGCAGCTCCGGGGCTCTTCCTTCAGCAAGTTATGAACTCCAGAAGGAAAACGATAACTATATTATAGTCAGCAATAGTTTCTGATTTACACTCAGGGTGGTCTTAATGATCTTTCTTCTCAAAGCACTCTCCCAGCAAACAGCACTGCTACTGTAGCTGTTGGTGAGTAAACAGAAGGAAATCTGTTAAAAGCCTCTACCCAGTCCTGCTCAAAGCCAGGCAGAGGAGGCCAGCTTGCCTTCTCATGATCATCTCCCAACACCCTTCTGTTTGATCAGAACAGTTCCCCTCCGAAAGACACGAATGATTCCCAAGGCTGCTTTAAGAAGTTTCTTTACTGTATGGGAAGTGATTGAAAACTGCCAATCATGCATCTGGCAGTCCCTGCTCATGAGCTTAAAGACTGTTCTGATTACAATAATTACATTTTTATGAATATCCTACCTAGAGAGTAACAATTTTACTATGTCAGACTACACCACACAAAGATGCATCAATTTCATCTGCAATGAAAAATAGAGCCTAATAGCATAGTTATATTTATATGAGAGTCAAACATCAAGATGCAACATAAGTACTTCAACTAAAAAAATTCTGATCATTATTTAACCTTGAGATGATTAAGTGGAAGCCTTGTCAGCTTTCATGAATTACTTTTTTCGTGATTTTTGCTGTTTTGATTTGATTTTTAAAAATCCATAATTAACATTTGTTAACATTTAGATTCCACACCAAGTTCCATGACATGTGGGCAAGGCAAAAACAAAACCAAAGAGATAAACAGATGTGACTAACGGTCAAAGAGAGAGTATTAGGTAATTATAAGGCGCAGTTATGTTTCGGTTACAACAATGCCATGACAACTGGTTTTCTCCTCTCGCAGCTAAGTTTCTTCAATTATAATGCAAATTATGGACCACATATTTAGGTTTGATGCTATACATACATATTAGTTTAACGCAAAGAAAACTGTTTAATTATTATAGATAGTAATCAGAGCTACAAAATGTAATCTGAGAACCAGCAGCAGCAAGCATCACCCAAAGGCCTTCTGGAAATGCAAATTCTCAGGCCCCACCCCAGACCTACTGACTTAGAATCTCTAGCAGTGAGCACAGGACCACAGGACTCTGTCTTAACAAGCCCTCCAGGTGATACCCTGAGGTTTAGAACCACTGTTCCAGCCTCATTTCTGCCTGGTCACAGTGAAACACTGGCAAACGTAGAAGCTACAATCCCAGCAACGCTATAGGTATTCCTTGTTAACTTCAGGGAGCATGTGTTCCTGGAGAGGGAGCCCAAATGAATGGCTATTTTGATCAAGTCCCTGAGTCCAGGTTCCTCTTCCCTGGATTTTCTCTTCTCTTTAAATCTTCTGAGGTCATAGTATGCCCGAGGCCATAGTTTCTTCCCATTACCAGTCATAATTGTTAGTCCATCCTCCCTGGTAGAAGGGATGTTTATGATACCCTTTATGATGTCAAAAGAGTTCCACCACACTGAATCCCTGTCGATCCTTTCCCTCTACTATTGACCATTTCCTTGAAGTCATCATGAGCTGCTTAAAAAACTTTAACATCCAACACAATACTCTTCTATATTTATGGCAGAATATGCATGTAGGAAAAAACACACACAAAGCAAAGTGCTTTTCCTCAACTCTTTCTTACTCAGCAACAATCACAATCATCACAGAAGACTGACTTCTGTGACCAAATGTGTGGGGATTTCTCCCTATTGGCAAGCAAGCCGGCAGCTCTCCAGCGGAAACCAGCTGGCTGTCCTCCAATTTAATTTTGACACTATCTACCTGGAGATAGCATCAGATCCCACAGGTTGAAGTCTCAGTCCCCAAGACAGCACCCCACTTCAGATGCCAGTTGCAAGCCCAGGCCTCTGGAACTTCTGACCAACCAGCTATGCATAGGGCAAGGGAAGGGGGAAGGGTGTGCGGAGCTTCCATGCCCTCCCTGGGTGCATGGAACCTCCACATATTCAGCTATCTGGAAACTCCCTGAAGCCTGTGCTGTTGGGTTTTTATGGAATCTTCATTACGTAGGCATGATCGAAGCATGGAAAACCATTTAGAAATGTGACTGGACAGAAAGGGTATGATCTGACACTAACGGGCTGGGCAGGGAAACCCAGCAAGGTCTGTTTGTTCAGGTTCCTTTCGGCCTCTCTGTGCAGCATTCCTTCCTCCTGGGTATGGGGCAGGACCCCTCCTGAAATGAGGGTCTTAGGACCTGCAATCAGCTAAGGTAGGTTGGAGAATTTCCTGTCTCAGGGAGAAAAAGGAGCAGGTGAAAGGAGGACAGGGGAAGGTCAGAGAGTAGCATGAGCCGCGAACTGTGGATGAAGACCATTATGTAAATATCATAATGTCACACTGCACTATCCCTTTTGATAGCACTATGGGTCAAAATTGTTTATCAGAACTCACCAGAAAGTGGCAAGGAGAGAAGGCACACATTACAAACACACTCAATTCAAGAAAGCACAGTAGAACATACACTCAGTACAGAGTGCTAATGCTCACTGGCCAGGATGGGACAGTGCTGTTGCTACATGATTTTTCTTTGGCAGAGAGAGCACTTAGCATGAGGAAAATGTATCATCAGTTTGGTAATAGATAGAGATAATTTTTTTTATTGTGTTAAAAAACATGTAACAAAACATTTACCATCTTAAGCTTTTTATTTATTTATTTTTAACCCAGCTGATTGGACTGAGAATCTTAACCATTTTTAAGTGTAAGTAAGTCAGTAGTGTTAAATATACACACATTGTCGTGAGATAGATCTGCAAACTTTTTCATCTTGCAAAACTGAAACTTTATACTCTTTCAGGTAAGTCTGAGGTTGGTAGGTCTGAGGTGGAACTCAGGTATCTTCATTTAACAAGTACTCCAGGTGATTCTGGTGCAGGCGGTTCTTTTATTTTGAGAAACACTGTAAGTCTAACTAAGTCAGGGAGATGAGGACAATGCATGTGAGTGTGAAGCAGTGGGCTCAACCAATTTCACAGGAGTTGTACCTTCTTTGGATTCCTGCAATGCATTGTTTCAAGCTTTTGAGCATTTAATATATTCTTCCTAGTTCTAGAGTTATTTATGTGCTTGCCTTGGCCCCCTCAAAAGATCATAAGTTCCCTGAAACATAGGCATTATGCAGTATTGACCTTCATATCTTCAGCTGGGCTTACCTCATGCCTTCTCATTATTAAGAAGATGCTCAATCATATTTGTCAAATAAATGAAGGCAATAAGGGTAAAAATGCAATGAAAGGAGCATGACTGAAACAGTCACAGAGGGATTTAGTCATGGCTCCCTTTTACCCAACAGCTGTGAGACCGTGATCCAGTTACTTTCTCTCCCAGTGCCTTAGCCCTGCAAATGAAATATGGGGATCAGTTATTTCCTTCTTCAGAGGGCTGCTGTGATAATGTGTGTAAAGGTGCTACGAAACTGTGGAGCCACTTATTTCAACTTTGTTGAATATGACTGTCTCTTTATTCTAACCTCATTTCCTCTGGGAATGATGCTAGATTGTTTGACAGGCAAACAATGCAAGGTTTACTTCTGGCTATTATGGGAAAACAAACCTGCACCAGAATCACCTGGAGCGTTTGTTAATGCAGATTCCTGAGTTCCAACCTCAGACCTACCAAAATAAAAATCTCACTGGGGCCTTTAAGAGAATATATTCATATATAGAGAATAGATGAAAGAATATGAAGATTAAATTGCCAAGATAGCGTTCAGTTTTTGTCATACTTATTTACTGCCTCATGTGTGCTGATTCATTATAATGCTATTTGTATCTAAAATGCTTTCCTTAAAAAATTATCTATTAGGTGAAACTTGAGGACATAGTGCTAAGTGAAATAACCATGCACCCGCCTCATAATGTTTTGTTCAACAAAGAACCACATATACGACAGTGGCCTCTTAAAATTATAATGGCTATACCATATGGCCTAGGTGTGTAGTAGGCTATACCATCTAGGTTTGTGTAAGTACACCGTATGATGTTCACACAAACAATGAAATCACCTAATGACGAATTTCTCAGAAACTATCCCTGTCATTAAACAACACATAACTGAACTTGGTATTTAAAAGAGCCACACAGCTTTTCCAGTTGCAAGAAGAGTAAAAAATAAATTCAATACTACAAATTCATGATATGAGTGGTAGAAATACCCCACAAATAACGAATAGTACAAAAGAAGGGAGATACACAGGAGAGCAAATTATTCAAACTGGAGTTTGACTTTGACATGGGGATTTTCAGAAATCTGTAACTGTTTGACAAAATATCTGGGCGGGGAGGGCGGGGCTCTGACCAGTTAGCTCAGTTGGTTAGAGTGTGGTGCTGATAACACCAAGGTCGGGAGTGGAATCCCTGTGCTGGCCAGCCACCAAAAAAAAAAAAAAAGACATCTGAATTTTAGCAGTTCCTCTGAAATTACCTTAAAAGGTAGCAAGTATCTAATAAGATTAGCCAAGAAGTACAGGTATGTAATGCTCCTTTTAAAATTTAAAGACAGGGATTATAACCACACCCTAAACTGTAAAGAACCAAAGAACTGAAAAAAGATAACATCCAAGACACAATGTGCCCCAGGTGGTAAATGCTGGTTCAAGACTAGAGTCAGTCCTTAGCCCAGTGAGGAAATTAAGGACAATGTAGCGAGTTTTCTATGAAGCTGTATTCATTCAACTGAGCCTATTATCCTTTATCCTAAGATTAAGTCTTTCCTTGTCTTGGCTTATTAAAATGTCCTTGCTTTTAAGAAATGTCAGTATTTTTTCAAACTGGCAAATGAAAAGTTGACAATGATATTGTGACTTCCCATTTGAATTTTCTCAGTTTTATGTTTGAATTCTGGATCCACTCAGAGCACGTTTCTTGAGGCAAATTTTTTTTTTTTTTTAAAAAAGATGACCGGTAAGGGGATCTTAACCCTTGACTTGGTGTTGTCAGCACCACGCTCAGCCAGTGAGCGAACCGGCCATCCCTATGTGGGATCCGAACCCGGGGCCTTGGTGTTATTAGCACCGCACTCTACCGAGTGAGCCACGGGCCGGCCCTTGAGGCAAATTTTTAATCTTCTTAGACTATGTGCAAAGGCACAAAGATTAGCAAGAGTACATATGATAATATTTGCAGTGATCCTAGCTCAAATTGTAATATGTAGTAGATGAACAAAATTGCTGGTGGTTATGAAAAATAAAGACAGTATATGTGTTGTTATTTAGGTAAGTAAATTAGGTAGTGTCTTGATGATATAAAATTATTGTTTTCATTACTGTTAGATGTTTTTCCATTTTTTCCAGGGTGGCCTCATTTGGGACCTAACCATGCCTTTGCTCCAAGAGTAAATGCCTAAAGAGCAAGCAAAAGGGGAATTTTCCTTTCATGCACACAGCCCACCAAACAGCCCAGTATCGGTCGTGAGGAGCATTTCAGGACCTGTGATAGCGTGGCATTGCACCTACTGGCTGAAGTTTTTGTTGGATCTAGAATTTAAACTCACACCCTTGGTTTTAGGACTAGTACTTACAACTTCCTGCTGTACATGAGCATCTTTATATTCCCAGTGCTTAATAAATTCTCAGTGTTCGTTGATTATTTGAATGAATAAATGTAGAAATGAATCTCAGGGGATACAATAGCTCCTTGAACCGTTTGGGTTTTCACAATTATCAGCTGCTATTTGTTTCAGGGACCTATCTGAGAAAGATAGCATTTTGATGGGTGACCTTTAACTTACTATGAAAGACAGAAAACAGGAAAAGAGTGGGAGTCCCTCATGACTAAAACATATTTATGTTAAGTCCATGATGGATATTTCAGGTGTTCTGGCAGGAATCTTCCTGGTTAAAACTTAAGATAAATTTGAGCTTGACATCTAAATCACATCCAGACTTGTTTTCCAGGCACCTTAAAGGTCAAACATATTTTCCCAGATTGGTCACATTGTGGGGCTTTTGACTCTAATGTATTGTGGATAGTGCAATGAGCAAATTGTTTTAGAAACACAGGCCATTCTGGTAGTACAAAGGAAGTAAACAACCTGCCACGTTATATCCGTCTGGAACCCTCATGTCACTCAGGAAAGCTGGCGGCTTAAGAAAAATTTTAAGACATTCACTTTGGTTCAGTTCTGCACCCGAAGCTGAGGAGGGCAATATCACTAGGACAGATCTAGGTTTTGTGAGGCCTCAGGCTTTAGACAATTTAAGAAAAATAATATAAAAATCACAAAAAATTTCATATAAAAACGAGTACTTAATTAGAAGAACTCCCCTTTGTAAGTGGAGGTTCCAAAGTTTGAGGTTAATCAGCTTCCTGTAAATGCACCTCTATAATAATGGAAGCAACATCTTAAGACAACGAAATTTGTACTATAATGTTGATGGATGGGACATTTCTAAACATTTGCCAGTAAGAGAAACTGGTATAGGCTAAATGTAGCTCCAGAGATAGACATTAAATGCCAAGTGTCCAGAGTGGCGGGTAGGGAGGCTGCAGGAAGACAGGGGAGAAGGGGCCACTCTGAATTGACTGGTGACAGTTATGTGTCCCGGAAGCCTTCAATTAATTGAAATGCTTAGGGAACTGGGAATCCTTTACTTTTTAAATTAATCACAACCAAAAAAACATACCTATCGGTCCTCAAAGATCTTTCTACTGTTGTTTTTTTCCAATTTTCCTGTAGGTTTAAAAATTTTTAAAAAAAATCAAAGTAATTCACTCATTGAGATTAAAGGAGAAAAGGGGGCTGGCTGGTCAGCTGAGTCGGTTACAGCACGGGGCTGATAACACCAAGGTCCGGGGTTTGATCCTTAAGGGGGAAGAAAACCTGTAAAGTATTCAAAAGCCCTCTGTTGCTTGGGTGACTGCAGTTGTGCCCACACCTGGTGGGAACGGGTGCTGCCTCCTTAACTGCCACTCAGAGACCACTAACCCCTGCTGCTGTGGTAGGGAGACTGGTTTGATATTTTTTGTGGTGAAGCTCACACACAGTAAGTAAAATAAGATAAAATAAAAATCTATTGAATGGATGAATGAGCCAAATGAATGATTCCAGCTTGAACAGATGAGGCCAGTTTTGAAAGCAATTTTTTTTTTTTCATGACCGGCAACGGATCGCAACCCTCAGTGTCGCGCCCGTACCGGACCGGGACCGGCAACGGGATCGCAACCCTCGGTGTTGCCCGGGCCGGCCCCTGAAAGCAATTTTTATTCCTAAAGATTCTGTAATTAAATTGTCAGACTTCTTTGACTACATTGAGAATTCCTTCTTGAATGTGGCCTAGGTTTGATAGCAAAAGGATTAGGAAACAAAATGAAATTAACTTTCACTGAGTGCCTAACACATGCCAGGTATTTTGCCTGATGCTTATGTATTTATTTAAACTTTGTAACCATTTTGCAGTTGAGGAAACAAGAGCTCAGAGAGATTCAGTAACTTGTGACTTCACAGGGAGCAAGCGGCAGAACCGGATTCGAGTCCGAGTTTGCAGGGCAGGGTTTATTCCCTATGTAACCTCTCATTTGGCCTTTTCTTTGCAGCAAATGTGAGAGACACAAAAAAGAAACAGTGACAGGTGAGGTAGGAAGAATCACGAAGACGGGACTGTGGTACAGTGTAAAGTCATACTGCCGGCTGTCAGTCTTGTCATTTGGGATGTTAAATTGCCCATCTGGTGGACTGAAAAACCATTGAGTGGGGTGACCACATAGGCCAGTTTGCCGGGGCAGCCCCAATGGTTCCTGTTGTGCCACAGCAACTATTACCAGCACCCTTTCCACTCTCAAAAGCATTCCACTGCACACCACAAATTCTAAGGCTGCCCTATCTAGAAAGTTCTTTCTGCCTAATTTCTGTGATTTCCAATTGAACCTCATAATATTTCTGTGAAGACTGAAGGAACATGAAATTTCATTTTCCAGGCCTGAGAGGTATAAGTGATTGATAGCATGCGAGATGATCCCTGTCGGTGCTTTGTGGATAGTTTTTTATCTAGGAGCTAGAGCTCCCTTCCTTTAAAAGCACACTAGTAAATTCTCTTGTAAGTCAATTTGGTTCCAGTTAATTTGGGGTCATTATATAAATATTTGTTTCCTACTTTATACTAATTGTGGCTACCACTTATTGAGTGCTTACAATAAGTCAGAATAAGTGCTGAGTGCATTATCTCATTTAATGCACATATTAATACTACAAGATAGTTCCTCACTTTATAGATAAGGAAACAGGCTTAGAGAAGTAACTTGCAAGTAAGAGATGGAGCCAGGTCTTCCTAAGCTCGTAACCATCGTGCCGTATTGCGATACATATATACACATATACACTAAGCAGATAATTTTAAAAATTATCAGGCTTCCTAAATTCCCAGTGGTCTTTCCTGTATATTTATCAGTGTCCATGCTAGTCTTTGTAATTTCATTTCCATTGTTCCCATGAGCCATCTTTACCTCAAACTAGAAGCATCTGACTCAAGTAAACAGATACTGACTAAGATGCAGGGTCTCAGGAAAAACAAGCAAAAAGAGATTATCAAGTAGGTGAAATGAATATTTACTTACTTTTATGGACCTTCCTTTTTCTAAGTTTGTTTTTCTTTACCACAGTATAAAAGCAGAAAATATACACTTGCTTTTTTGCTTATATTTACACAAACAATACTTAAAGAAAAACCACCAGTTGACACCGTATCATTCTGCTTTTATTTATTCTCTGGCCAACGTACAAAGATGCAGATGTCTAGGGTAGACTCTACCCTACCATTTAAACTATCGGGATGACATAGATACCCAAAACGTGTGTTTACATAGTGCAATAGTATGAAAAGATTTTTTTTTCTCCCTCTATAGTCCTTGACTATGAAGAGGGAAAAATTAATTTTATGCCAAAAATTTTTGGGCACTTTGACAATCATCCCATTTCTGCTACTAAAATAACAAAATTGGTATTATGAGTTAAAATACAAAGGCCTAACAGTTTTTACAAATATGCAAATAATCTGCTACTTAGACACAAAAAGTTGATTTCTTTCAAATCACAAAGGCACCATTGGATTAAACATTTTTCTCAGATTCTACTAAATAAAATGCATAGTGAAATAAATACTGAACACTGAATTTTAATACTGTCATACATTTCAATATAAAATGATATGAGAATGTTAAAATACTGTATTGCATCTTGAATTCATTTATCTTGTTATGGAAAAAACACACATGTAAGCACTGATTTCAGGGAAGAAATTACTCATTTTTGTGATTTGCCATAGTTGAAGACTTTAGCACAGAACATATTCAAAGTTTTGGATGCTATTAGGTTGATAACTTTTAAAGGGTACAGGTGTATTAATGAAACATTCACTTCAAAAAGATATCCTAAAACATCTCTATTCTAGATGAATGGCAACTTTGAGTTGTGACCCTGTTTCTAACTTTAGAATAGTACCTGAAAAGTTGAGATATACAAGGAAATTGTCCAATTCTTACTACCCCTCACAACTTTCTTTGGATCAGACTTTTCTTGCCTGTATTTGCTAGGAAGGCCAAACTCCATCTTCTGTAAAGTGGGTCATTAGGCTTCTATCATAGGGATGTTTATCACTGTTGACGTCAGAGCAAAGAATCCAAAATAAAATGATGCTGTTAAATTACCAAAATGTTAGAGATAAAAAAATTAAAAAATACTTTTATATTTTATAAAGGTGCCAAGCTTGTTACACCTTTATATTTCTTGATTCTCTTTGGGTAAAGAGCCGCAAGTTACTGTAAGAAAGACGGAGGAACAGTAGAGGAGAGGGGAAAAAACAAGTTCTCTAATTTACTAAGCCCAGGACTTTGGCAAGGAAAGTTATAAAAATATAATATACTCAAAGTACTAACTTCATAATTTATTAGACATCCCATTTATTAGAATTCTAGGTTCTTTTGCTTTTACATAGATGAAACAATTATTCTATAAATAGAAATGCATTTTTCAAATTTTTCTTTGGATTGATTTCTTGGTAGCATCTCCTAGTAATACAGGAATAATACACTGAAACCATGATATATCATTTAGGTAGATATACATAAACAAATGTGGTTGTGTGCTTTTAAAAAATAAGTAATGGTAATTTTAGACATAATCAACCATATAAAAACATCTAAGAGGAAATATTTTTTTCCCAACTCTATAGCTAGATTTAAAAGTCCCAGAAAAATTCTGTAAACAAAATCATATAAAAAAAGGCAAGGCTGGCTCTTCCCTGTGGTCCTTTAGTGGAGCTTTATTTGCGTAGATCCAGAACAAACGATTCTCCTGGACAGATTCAAAACAAATTCCCTCCAGTTTCCACAAGCAATCTCCCTAATTTGCTGAACTCCATCAGCTTCAGATTTCGATTTTTAGAGTTTTGTCCATCAGCTCAAATCTGCTCCCTTCTTCCACGTTTGACTGTCTTCTCTTCCTACTTAGCCTCACTAGTGTCTCTCTCCCCGGCCTTGAGGGGTTTGCTGAGCGCAAGAGGAACAAAGTCCACTTCAATCCTCCAGGCAGGAGTCCAGCTGACAGCGAGTGCACAAGCCAGCTGGTTCTCGGCCCAGAAGCCCCAACAGGCTTTCGGTTTCTTTCCAATGGCTTTATTCCAGGTGACTGTAAACTGTATTAGATCAATTTCCTACCATGATACTGTGAAGCCGTATTAGATCAATTTCCTACCCTGATACTGTGAAGCAACACTTACATATAGATATTAAGGGAAGAGGGAAAATAAGGGAGCAAAATCTAAGGCCAAAGAAGGTGCTGAGTCCTAACTTTATTTTTAGTTACCTCTTGAACAGCTAAAGCGCATGCTGCCTTTTCCTATTTTTTAAACAAGAGGTTTTTGCACTAGCTTCCATCTTCCAGACTCATGCTGTCCAGTATAGTAGCCACCAGCCACATGTGGCTACTGAGAACTTCAAATATGACTAGTCCAAATGGAGCTGTGCTCAAAGTGTAAGACACACACTAGATTTTGAAGATTTAGTACCAAAAAGAATGTAAAATACATCATTAATAATTTTTATACTGATTACAGGTTGAAATGATAATATTTTGGATGTACAGGGTTAAATAAGATATATATTAAAACTTCACTCGTTTCTTTTTACCTTTTTAAAAAACTGTGGCTACTAAAAATTTTTTAATTTGTATATGTGCTCACGTATTTCTACTGGACAGCTCTGTCCCAGAGCCTACCTCAGACTGCCAAAGATTGGACATCGTGTAACCGCAAAATTTCCTGCGAGCCCTTGCTCAGCAACTTGCTTAGGTGGGCTGTAGTTCATGGAAACAGACAGGAGGAGGCCAAGCAGGCGGAAAAGGCATGGAAGAACACAGCCCTCAGGGACTTTCATAATTACAGCCTGTAGCAAATAAGCAGTAAAGGCTTGCATGTGATTGGTTGAAAGCTGGGATACAATTCATTTCTGCTTACTTCCCACAAAATCCTATTGACCCCCAGCAGCAACACTGGCAGGCTGCAGCTGAAGCAAGCAATAGCTTTCAGAATACTCACACTCTAAAAAGCTAGGTGCATTTCTTTACCAGATTCCCACCCCAATGCACGCAGACTTCCACCTCACCCTCCCTTCTTCCCTCCTCCCAATATGCAGGGGACATGGGAAGAGAGGGGGAGGAGGGTGTGCAGTTCTTGAGGAGCAACAATAGAAGCAGCTCTTGAGCTCCGGTAGAGGGGAGCAGGCAGAGATCACCTCGGGATGGGAGGAAGAGGCGGGGCACCCCTTTCTCTTCGGCTGGATCCACCTCGATGGAAAAAAACAGACAAAATATAATTTTGGTTAGAAAGCTTACGTTCTCACTGTGGAAACTCGGGGATGGTTGCAAAGGTACCTACTACCTCACCCCTATGACCAAGACTGTATGCTGACTGGCAAATGTGGCTAAGTGAGAAGTGGAAGGAAGGAGTGAGTGATGATCCGAGCGGACACCACTAGAGGACGGCCCACCACTGGCCACTCAGGACTTGCACCAAGTTACAAAATGCTTTTCTTCTTATCACATGGTATGTGTCTATTATACATTCAGAAAATATGAATGAACAAAAACAAAACAAAAAATTCACCCACGCTTGCTTGCACAACCCAGAGATAACCAATAACATTTTGTGTGTATTTTCCACTTAGGAACAGTTCTCTTTTTTCCCCCCAGAAATAGAATCATATAGTGAGTTTGAACTTCTTTCAAAGTCATCACCCTTTGCAAATATAATTATTAATGATATATTGCATTACATGGGTGCACTATAGTTTATTTATCTAATCAATCCCATTTTGTCAGACATTTAGGTATCTTCTAATTTCTAAATGATGCTTTTTTGACAGTAGCCATCCTAGTGAGTATGAAGTTGTATCTCACAGTAATTTTATTTTCATTTTCCTAGTGATTAGTGTTGTTGAGCATCTTTTCATGTGGTACGGCCATCTACACATCCTCCTCGGAGAAATGTCTATTTGAATATTCAACCCGTTTTTTTATTTTTTTGTCCTTTTTTGAGACCGGCCGCACCACGCTCAGCCAGTGAGCGCACCGGCCATCCCTATATAGAATCTGAACCCGCGGCGGGAGCGCTGCTGCGCTCCCAGCGCCGCACTCTCCCGAGTGCGCCACGGGCCCGGCCCTCAACCCATTTTTTAATTGGGTTGTTCGTTTTTGTTGTTGTTGTTGAGTTGTAAGAATTCTTTATATACCCTCAATATTAATCCCTTATCAGATATATGATTTCCCAATATTCTTTCCCATTCCATGAGTTGCCTTTTTACTGTTGATGTGTTCTTTTTAAAGCTATGCATATTTGTAGGCTGTCAGTGCACTGTAACCAGAGTTAAAAGCCATTCACATTTTAGAAAATTAATCTATTCCACACACATTTTTCTGAGGATGTAACTGGTATTAGGCATGAAGTCAGGTGTTCAGATGCTGTGAACAGGTTTACCAGGGGCACATGTCAATGGAGTAGGTCTGCTCTGGCCACTGCTCTGAGACTCATGCATTCAGATTCCTCAGCAGGCATCTTGATAGTGACCCTAGTAGTCTATTGAGGGATTTCTGAGACAGAACCAAATCTCTGAACAAGGAGAGGAGTCAGAGGAAAACACTGGCTGTCTATTTTTTTTGCTTCTTCCTCTCACCATCCCAACCAAACCTTTTCTTGGGCAGGCATCTGAAAAAAGACTCATCTGGATGTAAACTAGCCATCTATCATGAAGCCTGGACCATCAACTGACACACCACAAGTGGTTAGCAAAATGAGGGTTGGCCTTGTCCAAAACTGTAACTAGGTGGCTCAAAATGTCCTGTACACTGCTGAGGGCTGTCTGGGTTGCCCTATGAGGGTGTGGGCTTGGAGGCCAAGGCAGCTACAGAAGCAGAATAAAACTTGGCACTTGATAGTGCCTTATTTATTTTTGTTAGATTATCTATTATCATTATAAAACATTAAACATGCCTAATACTGGAAATATTTAAAGTAAACATACAAAGAAATTTGGGAGAGGCAGCGGAAATTAATTCACCAATTTAAGAAATATTTTTAAATGCCCACCATGTTTCAGGCTCTGAGCCACTTAAGGACAATGCAATAGTGAGCAGGACTTGGTTCTAGTTCTCAGATTGCTTACTTGAGTCTCAAAGAAAGGATGATCAGGGAGAGAATGTGTTCAGCTATTAAATTAAAAGTCTAGAGAATATAGGGAGGATAAAAATACAAATCATATTTAATTAGATTAAGAATGCTTATAAGAAATCAGGAAAAATATTTAGAGTCTATATGAAAAACTCCTTAAAGTGAATTCATTTATTAGTGACCAAAAGAGAAGAAAAATAGGCTGTACTTTTATCAAATAGAAGCCCCTCTTCTGTTGAAAACACACACACACCCCACTCAAAGATATTTGTTCCATGTGAAGACTTATTTTTCATAAAAAATTTCAACCACCAACTCCTGTATAATTTTATTATCGTTATATATTTTTATAGGTATTATCTAGGAATGTGTAATTCCACATAAAAGAATTTTTCCAGGAATTAAGTTTTCCTTTCAAGCAGCAATATTCTGTTTACTTCTGGCATTTGTTCATAAAAATTTTCCTAAAATATTTTCTAACTCTTCGAATTCTTCTATAGAGGCAGAAAGTGGATTTGACTCCATCAATTTAACCCAATCAAAACCGCTGGTATTGTCCTGTGCTGTGATACGTAGCACAACTCTGTGTCCCAGGTCCTCTTTTGACCTGAGACTGCCATCTATCACTTCTCCCTGATGTCAGTGACTTCACTTCTAAGCAACCTTAACTTCAGCTGATAGTAATCTGCTCTACTGCTGGGAACCAGCCAACCAGACATTTATTTAAGAACTGTGTGTTAAGAATCAGTAGGCTCTGAGTATGTGTCAGGCACTCTGCTGGGGAGTAAGGGACATGGCTAGGGGCATTGTGACAGTTACTTCACTTGACCAAACACTTTTTTCTCCACATATCTGTGGTTTGGGAGTTTCATTGAGGCTAAGGCTGCTACAAGTCTGAGCTGCATCAGTGATATATCGTGGCACCTCAACAAGTTCATGGAAAAATAGAATTAAAAGATAATACGAATCTTTCTATGAACTTTTTGAAGTATCCTTGGTATGTATATTTTGTGCTAATCTTAGTCGTCTACATTTATTGCTGTTAAATTCCAGTTGTCTATTTTCCCTTCTTGTTCCCATTTCTTCTTCAATAAGGGAAAAGGCATTATATACACAGTGTTAGCAAAAAAACAGAAACAATCTAAATGTCCAATAATGATAAATTATTGTACATCGACTTGATGGACTCCTGTGAAATAAAAACCATGTGATAAATGTGGAAGTGTTTACTAAGCAATGTTATATAAACTCCACCACCAAAAAACTGTACTCTATCGCTATAACTGTATTTTTCAAAACCTTAATTATATAGATAAAAATCGGAAGAGAACCTGTTATGTGGAGATTATGGATATACTTAGAATTTTCATGTAATGCTCTGTAAAGCTATGATTATAACACATTTGAAAGATCAAGGTGGTCACAGTGAGTTTTTATTATAATTAATAAGACATTTTGCCACCTCAAAACTAGTGGGAACAGAAGACAGTTCTACTTGTGCTGTCTCAGGAAGATCAAAATTGTCCAAAGAAGCAAAATAGTACAATTTAATACTAGCAAACCAAAGGTATTTTGAGCTTGTAACGACACATTAAAATAATCATTTCTCATATGCATTCTGGATATCTCCAATTTCCTCACTGTGCATGGAAGGGGAATTTACCAGAATTTAGATGGCTCCAAATGGGTTTCTCCACCCTCCTCCAGCAAGAGGCCTGGATTTATTATACAAACCAAGACTATTCAACTAAGACTATTCAAGTAAGAATCTGCCAGAAGCCCTGTTAGAAAATACTCACTCCGGCTTTCATTTCTTGCTAATTTACTGGGATAACTTTTGGTCGTTGGTACATATGGCTCTGGAGGTGGCAAATCAGAAATCGGATGGAAGTAGAATCTGCTTTCCCACTCATCTGGGGGAGAAATAAACAGTATCTTCAGTAACAGATAATCTGCTATGAAGACTTAAAGTAATGAAAGGCACAGAATGAAATACAGAGATGTATTAGTCCGTTTTTGCATTGCTGTAACAGAATACCTGAAACTGGGTAATTTATAAAGAAAAGAGGTTTATTTGGCTCATGATTCTGGGACAGCTGCATCTGGCACGGGCCTCAGGCCGCTTCTACTCATGGCAGAAAGCGGCAGGCAGCCATTGGTGCAAAATCACATGGCAAGAGGAAGCAAGAGAGAGGAAACGGAGGTGCCAGGGTCCTATAAACAACCTGCTCTTGCAGGAGTAAAGCGAGAACTCACTCACTACCCACAACCCCCTGGGAGAGCACTAATCCATTCATGAGGGATCCAACCCATGACTCAAACAGCTCCCAACACTGCCACATTGGGGATCAGATTTCTACATGAATTTTGTGGGGATAACACATCCAAACTCTATCAAGAGAGAACTGCAGAAATCAGTTTTAGTTTTGTGTTCAGAAGTTTACAAAAGTGCTGGAAGTACAAATGTCACTAACTAGCACATGGGCAAAATATACTGACCCAGGGCTGGCCTGTGGCTCACTTGGGAGAGTGTGGTGCCGATAACACCAAGGCCACAGGTTCGGATCCCATATAGGGATGGCCGGTTACCTCACTTGGGAGAGCGTGGTGCTGACAACACCAAGTCAAGAGTTAAGATCCCCTTACTGGTCATATTAAAAAAAAAAAAAAATTCTCCAAATAAAAGTAACGTGATTTTAACTATAGTGATGAAGATCCAGCCAGTCACTCTCAGGAGGTGGGGACGAAGGTTTGGGACATCCTTCTTCCCATCCGTGGACTCAGGAATCACTGGGACCAACCAAGGCCACAGGTTCGGATCCCATATAGGGATGGCCGGTTACCTCACTTGGGAGAGCGTGGTGCTGACAACACCAAGTCAAGAGTTAAGATCCCCTTACTGGTCATATTAAAAAAAAAAAAAAATTCTCCAAATAAAAGTAAAGTGATTTTAACTATAGTGATGAAGATCCAGCCAGTCTCTCTCAGGAGGTGGGGACGAAGGTATGGGACATCCTTCTTCCCATCAGTGGACTCAGGAATCACTGGGACCACTCTGATAACAATGACAGAGGCAAGCGGCTTACTATCTGCAGGCTATTGGGCTTCTTACCTACAGCAGACTGTTTAGAAAGTGGGTAATAAGAAGGTATGCTACAAAAATGGTTCTTTTCAGGATTCTGGAATGTCTAAAAAGTTAACCAAAATGAGACTCAAATAAGGAACAGCACAGAGAATAATGATCTGCCCTTTTGGGAAGTGGGAGAGGGGGATTAGTATTTTTAATTTGAAATCATAGTGAGCCCTAACACGGTTAGATAGTTAGCTCAGTGCAATGCAGTGTGCTAACAACGATGGGATGAGAAATGTTAACTCAAGCAAACACCACACACCTTCACATGGAGTGTCTTGGAAGCCATTCCTAATTGACGTTGATGGTGGAGGTGGGGGAGGTCCTCCTGCAACAGGCCTGTCGGGAGGAAGAGGAGGCCTGGACCCACTCCTGGGACTATCTACTCCACTCCTGGACGGCAACTGAGGGGTAGCAGGCAGGGCCCGAGATGTGCTGCCATTTCTGCTTATTGGAGGAGGTGGTGGGAGGGGGCCTGGGGCAAAAAAAAAAAAAAAAGATATTCAGTGCAATACCTTACAACCCACATGACTATTATTGTGGTCATCATCAATACACAGTTAATGAGTGCCTGTTGGATATATGCCCTTTAACTAGGGAATATGGAAAAATGGTAGAGACTTTTTAGGAGATTTAGCTGAGAAATGAATAGGCACATATAAACACAAAAATGCACATATGTACACATGTATACGTAGAATAAGCAGATATTGATTGCTAAATGGCTGTTTTGGAAGGCAGCTATGCTCACCACTATACCACTAATGCCACCCCTAAATGGCTGTTTTGGCTTTGAGTTAGGATTGAGATTGGAGATGATGCAGTGAAATTGAAAATACGTGATAATTTGTTTATACTGACAACCATATAATTTAAAATACATTTTATAATCCTTTTAAAGAACTATTGAACTAATAACTGTGACACAAGGAAAGAATTTAGAAAAAAGAATAAGACAGTTATGAAGTTATTTTAGGTCTTTAGAAAAACTAAGTTCCTTAAATGCACAGTATTTTTGCTAATTACACAAGCATGTTTCTGTGATGCATACAGTGTTTCCAGGCAGAAGTGGCATCAGGAAACCAAATACCAGTAATCCCGAGGACAGTTGGAGTTCCTTCTTGGTTCTTTCTCTTTGGGGAGACAGGTTCTTTTTTGAACACAGGGGGTGACAAATAGCTAATCTCCTGTGGCTGTAAATGCTAGAGTGGGTACAGACCCTGAGCAAGCTGGTACCCAATGGAGCTTGATTTCCTGTCTTTATTATAAAAGGGCCAGATAGTCACTTTTCTCATAGCACTACTGCTATGAGAAATAGCAGGAATAATTAGTCAAAAAGCAAATAAAAAGTACATGAGTATTTGATACCATTTTTAAAAATGCAGTGGTATGGTATAATCAGAAAATTTTAGGCTTGTTAAAAAAAAAAGTAAATTCTTCTTCCAATTGGCTAACGTACATAAAGAATGATTACGTATTGTAATGATGAAATAAGCTAATTATCCTGTTTTGAGCATCACATATTGTACACAAGTAACGACAGTCAACTCTGTACCCCACAAATATATATAATCAATTAAGTTTCAAAACAAAAAACAAAAACAGAGTAAACTATTTGTTTTGATAACACACAAAACCCCCATCTTGCTTTTCCCATCCTCTAAATGCAGAAGTTATTTGGGTAGTAAGTAAACTAAAAAAAACAAAACCCAAAACTTGGGCATTTTCTCATGTAAATCAAAATGGCCTTAGTACTTATTCCTTACCATCAGCAGTGTGTTCCACCTGCAAGATGCTGACATTTCATGTAAATACAATGTCTTATGGTGCTGTAAATATAAATAACTCTTTAATTATAGAATCAGAATCCAAGTAGATGCCTTAAATTGAACCATGTGCCCATTGCTGATACCCCTGACAGAAAGTCTTGGCTCAAACATTTAATGTAGGTGGGAGGCACTGCCCGGCCCAGGCTGGTCTTTCAGGGAGGCTTCAGTGGTGTTTGTTTATTGTTCCATCTCCCTGTCACTGCTGGAGCCCCAAGCAGCAAGAATCGATTTACTAGGAGAAAAGTGTTTCACATGCTTTGGGGTTAACTTCACTGGAATATTACAACATAAGTGTCACTAAATGCAAAGTAGATTTCCCCATATTATGGCACCTGGTACTATATAACTTAATTGACTTCATCTCTCTTTCTTTTTAAGTAAACGTTCATGGTCCTAACTCTCTAAACTTGTGGCTCCCTGCTCCAAACCCAGGTAGTCACAATAGAAAAAAAAAACAAACCAGATTTTTATTTCTCATTGGCATAATAATAATAAAAATGATCATTTATTGAATATAACTACATTCCAGGAAATAAGATAACCACTATACACACTTGTCTCATTTAATTCTTAAAACAATCCTGTGAGGTATAGGGACAGCAGACAAGTTCTCAGAGGTTTTAGAAGGTTAAAAAGACCAAGTCAGAAGGTTAATAAGTGGAAGAGCCAGGATTTGACTCAAAATCTGTCAAATTCTAAAGCTCACTCCCCTGACAATGAAACTAAGCCATGTCTCAAAATATAGGTGGCTCTTAATGACCTTATATGCTCCTGTGGAAATGTAAATTGGTAGGAATTTTTTGGAAGGCAATTTGGTAGTACCTATCAAATCCATAGTATACCATGCACACACCCTGATGGAATTTCTAGCACTTCATCCAAAGGAAATACACAGAGATGTGCACAAATATTTAGCTACAAGGATGTACCAGTGCACTACCTGCAACAGCAAAAATCTAGAGATGGCCCATATAACCAAGTGAGGAAATTGGTTAAATAAATCGAGGCGTATTTATAGAATCTAATATTATACAACCATTAAGTCACGTTATAGAAAAGTTAATCATATCGGAAAACATTAATGAAATATTGTTAAATAAAAAGCAAATTACAAAACAATACATACATGTAGTGTGATACCGATTTTGTATATACATTTTAAAAAGACTGAAAGGATATATAAGAAAAGTTATCAATGATTATTTCTGGATGGTGGTGGTGGTAGGAATACATATGATTTTTTTTCTTTATACTTCTTTGTATTTCTACAATAAACAGGTATGACATGTAATCAAAAGAAACAATACATGTTATATGTCACTGACTATCATATTTTGGGGAAGATTTGATCTGTTGATTCATCCATTTGGTAGAGCTATGCAAAAAGCTCCTTAACCACTTTGGGGGAAAATCCATAGATGTTGGATGAGAAGAAGAACGCTGCATTCTGTTCGTGTGACTACCTGTTCTCATTTGTCACTGAAGAATACTTAATGAGATGCCACTATGTCTAGGGATTGGATTTGATAGAACAGTTAACTGTTTTCTGTTTGTAGTCACTTCTTGGCACAGCAGTTTGAAGGAGTGGTTTCCAAACTCTGTAGCACGTTACAATCACTGTGGAGCTCCCAATATCCTGATGCTCAGTCTGTACACTGACTGGTTATACCAAAAACACTGGGAAGGGACCCAGGCATCCGTGGTTCTTAAAGCTCCCCTGATGATTCTAGTATGTGATCAAGTTTGAGGACTACTGTTTTAAGGAATGATGTTTATTAGGTTTTTGAGGTCACAGGGTCAAAGGTCTAACTTCTAAAAAAAAAATGCCCCATTTTCAGACATGACAAGGTATGTATGATGAGGTTAAATTCACAAAGTAGATGGTTCTACTGCGTCCAAAATAACCACTGTAAAACTAGTTAAATGCATGCATTCTATTAAAAACAGCTATTATAATTAGGAGAGAGTGCAAACCCTAGGGAATCCTCACATTTCATTTCCTACTCTGAAAGTTCTTCCCTTAGAACAACATTTCTCAACCCTGGGTGGGTGGGAGGGAACAGACGGGCTCCAGCAGGCCCTTAGATGCATGAAATGGTATGCAAATTTTGAATTTATGCCTATGAGCATTTTTAAGAAGAAAAGGCCTATAACTTTATTTGATTCTCCAAGGTATCTATGTACCAGAGATGTTAACAAACAAAATGGACTTTTTAACATTTGTCTTCTACTAGGAGGTACATGGCCTCAAAGCGTGACAAATGAAGAGAGAAGTTCATTAGCACTTAAATAGCTGCCCTTCTCATTGGAATAATGGGGCCATCCTGCAGGAGATGGAATTTATTCCCCCAATTATGACAGCTGAAATTCACTTTAGAGAGGCAGGGTAGTGGAGTGGCGGGTGAGTACACTTCAGAGACGGAAGATGAAAGTTCCAGCCTCTTCTTCATTAACTAGCTTGTGACCATTTAACTTTACTGGTTACTCAATCTCCTCATCTAAAACATGAACTCAAGCAGTGGTCCCGCTTTCCTTAGAGGTTTACGTGAGGTCATGATGAAATTGTACAGGTTAAGTGTCACCTAAAAGCATAAACAGTCTCAGTGTTTACTTGTGCTTGGTTATGACTATATCCATTTATAGTATTATTAGTGACATTTGGAAGGCTGGGCTTTACGGCAACAATTCACCCATGTCTTTTCATACCTGATCGGCCTGGTGGGTCCCTCACCGGAGGAGGGGGTCTCTCACTGGGTGGGGCAGGAAGAGGGCCCGAACGTCCTGGGGAAGGCAAGGGAGGTGCAGACGAAGTGAGGGACAAATTCCGCTGTGGGAGCCTTGGGATTTCGTCATTGCCACTGGAACCCGGAGGCACGGGAGGAGGGCCAGGCCTGCTGGGTGGCAGTGGAGGAGGTGGGGCCTGTGAGGAGGAGGAGGGCCGTGGGGTGGAAGGCACTGGAGGCTTGTTGTTCTGCGGGGGCGGAGGTGGAGCTGCTTCCCTGTGCAGGGAGGGCCTGTTGCCCACTGGAGGAGGCGGTGGAGGGGGTTTGTCATCCAAGGCCCTGCTTGGGGTGGGGGGCAGCGGAGGCCTGTTGGAGAAGGGCGAGGAGGAGCTTGAGGGTGTCTGACGTATGGAACCTCCTCCAAAAGCAGCACCTCGGTTTCCAGGGAAAGGGGGAGGAGTAGGCCCGGGGCCGGGCTGCCTGGGGGTCCCAGGCACCGGTGGGGACCCCCGGTTGTGCAGACTTGATTGAATGGGTCTTGGCGTGTTAGGTACTGGAGGGGGAATGCTATCAGGCTTTGAGCCCACATCGGGCCTTGGGGGAGGCATTCGGTTCCTCTGAGGCTCTGGGGGACCGCTTCTGTAGCCTGGAGAAGGCACAGGAAACCTCCCTGGGCCACTTGGGGGTGAAAAAGGTTTGGTAGATGTGGATCTTCCTCCTGGTGGCAAAATTGGTGGTCGGCTTCCCCCAGAATCTGAAGAACAGAAAAACAAACATCTTGTTAGAAAATTAGGAACCCTAAAGAAACTGAGAGCTGGAGTACATGCCCAGCTACAGGAAGGCCTTTCCCAGAGTGCTATAAAACATAGGTAGCTGTTACTTATGTAAATCGGGTTTTGTGTGGTCCTTCCTGGAGGCAGAGGAATAGATCACAGCTCTGTCTACCTTCTAGTACCAGGTTCTATGGCCCATCAGCTTTCCAAAGGATTTTGGAGAGATATCTCAGCATTATGTAATGTATGGACAAGATCCAGGATGAAATTGGTAAGAGTTCTGGAGAGATTCCTATTGCTATGAGAGGACAGGAACAAGATGACATTGGGAGATGGGATTTCCACTAATGATTTTTGTTCATCCCCATCACCATCTCTGTGCCCAGCCCTTGTACCTCTCAGGTTTGAAAAATAATTCAGCCATCTTAGGTGAAAAAATTTGTTCTCCCAATATAAATCTCCATATGCAAGGGCTTACCTGGTCTCTTTGAACAGAAATGCCCAAGGAAAGATGGAAAAATATAATGGAAGAGTTATGACTGCAATAAGAAAGAACTAAGAAAGGAAAAAGAAACTATCAGACAAAGTTTAATTGAAAGAGTAGACACCAGTGGATGGAATTTATCTGCAAAGAAGTAGGCAACTACACAAATTTTTCCTACTGGGTCAACTTCTACTTTAATATTGGCAAGACAGAACAACCCTATAACAGCTTTGGTTCAACAAAGGAAGAAGCTAAGGGGGAACCAAAAATTTGGAAATTTTCAAACCACCCCAGAATCTCTTGGAACCCAAGGTAATTCTTAAAAAAATGATTAGCCTTAAAACATTAACCATGAGCTCATTAGTGTACCAAATATTTATTGAGCTCCTGCTATGTGCCAGCCATTATTCTAGATGCTAGAGACAGAGGAGTCAACAAAATAGAAAAGATCTTGATTTCCTGTAGTTTACATTCTTGTGGGTGAGATAAACAATAAACTAGTCAATAAATACATATTTTCAGGTAGTAATATGTACTAAAAAGAAACTAAAATAGGCTGATGAGATCAAGAGGGCCTGGAGAGGCTAGGACAGATGGGGTGGCTGGGGACAGCTGTTCTGAGGATATGGCATGTGAGCTGAGGCCTGATAAAGAGGAGCCAGCCACAGAAAGATGAGGAAGAGAGGTGCTTCTGGCAGAGGGCCAGCAGGTGCAAAGGCCCTGAGGTAGAAATGAGCTGCAAGTTAAAAAATCAGAGGCTCACGTGCCTAGGGCACAGTGAGCACAGGGGAGATCCACAGGAAATTCAGTCTGAGTGGCCCATAAGAGTTGGGTCACAAAGAGCCTTGTAGGCCAGCAGAAGGGGTTCAGACTTTATCTAAGGCACAATAAGAAGCATTTAGACAGATTTATATAGTAGAATAACATGAACTCAAGAGAGAATTTTTTATTTTGCCTTTAGTACTTAAAAAAAGCTACATTTTCCTTGACTATGTGGTATATTTTTATGTTACCAACTTGTGATGAGTTATATCTTTTAAGTTTGGATTAAAGTTGCAGTTACTATCACCATACCACATGCAGGAGTCTTTTGGTACGACATTTTATGCACTAACTGAAATTCCATCTTCATTTTATTATTTTATTTGGTCTTTTGCCTTAATTTCTTCACCTATTGTTAAAGTATCGAATGTATGCATGTATCAGCTGCCTCAAATTCTTTTGGTAGGTTTTAAATAAATAAATTTAAATTTAAACACAGGTCTGGCAACATAGAATATCTCATATTATTGAGTCTTTTTCTAGATTTAGACCATCTAGTGCAAAGATAGCCAGCTAACCCTGAGGATTCAGGGACTTTATTTTCATATGAATGTGACAATTTCACACTTTCCCAGAGGACATTATAAAAGTCTGCAGAATTATAAATAAAATTCTTCAAACATGATAGGCATTACAAAAAAAGTTTTATGGTAAAATTTCTTGAGCTTCCATAGTAGTCAGGAGAGAGCCTTATGCACTCTGGAAGCTTTTTTATTTAGGCATGACCAAATTCAAGTTTTCCCTACCGCCAAGTTCATAGACAATCCTGTAGGACCACTTAGAACTTGCAGCACTGAAATACCAAATATCTACCCTACAAAATACTTTTTCAGATTTAGTGAGATTCGTAATCACATTCCATAGGACATGCTTGATGGTGTGTGTGAAAAGTGGCTCACATGTATTTACTATACCAGATAGCTGGGTCAGGCTACCTCACAAAGAAAGCTGAATTTGCCAGGTCATCGGGCATAGTTTCCAGGGGTGGCAAGTTCCACTTGCTCCTTCCTTTTCTTCTTACTCTAATTCACCATTTAGGAAAGTACAAAAAAAGTACAGGTTACCCCCAAAACACTGGGCAAATATTTCTCAGCTCTATGGAGCTGTCTAATACTAATTAATCAAAAAAAGCTAGATAGAGTCTTATGAAACAGTGGTAACACTTCAAACAATGTAAAATGTTTTAAAGGGTACAGAGCCTTAGAAGGTACATCAAGCCTCCAAACCACCAAACTTTGCTTGTCTTCACTTACTCAGAAGGAAACTCTCATTACCGTTATTATCCCTGTTGGCTGTGGACCTCAGCTTCGGCATTCCAGCCTGGAATAGTCCTCCCAAACCAGGAGGTCCACCCCCTCCGAAACTTCCACCACCACTGCTGCCGCTACCACCACTGCCACTGCTGCCACCTCCTCCGCCAAATCCTCCACCTCCACCAAAGCCACCACCACCGCCAGCGCCGGCTCCTTTAGGTTCTGCAGAATAAAGAAAATGCAATCTTTTCACATGTATGAAAACACCTACCAGAGTACACCACCAGTCCTAGCCCAAGTAAACAGTAAAACAACAATAAAATAGGGAGCTGGCTGAACCTGGGTCTCTGCTGGACAACTGGGATTTCTTCATTCAGTGCAGGATTTTAAGGGTTCACCCTATGCCCAGTCAGAACCAGAGGGGTTTCTTTCCACCCCAGGACAGTCCCAGGCCCAGTGATGGAAGAAACAGTAATAGATGTGATTTGTTCCCACACCCCCCTCTTGACTAGCTGCCGTATGGTCTAATATCTATCTGTTCCATATCCAAAGAATTTGGCAAATAAAGTGATCTTCAAGGAAAGAAGGTCCCAAGGAAGGGCGGGATGCAATAAAAGGTAAGAAGAAAGGAAACAGTAAAAAGAATAAAGGAGAGATAGTAAAGGAATTCAGAAATGAAAATAAAATATCTTAAAATTTTAGTCCTGTGAAATATCCACTGTTAAGCTATATTTTTTCCTGTCAGTATTTTTTCAATTTATATATGTTTCTTAAAATTAACAACAAATTCAGTTTTTAGCTTGCTTTTTTCACTTAATACTTTATTGCTAGCAGTTCACATGTCATTAAATATTCTCTAAATATGAGTTTAAAGGATTGTATTGTATGGTATTTTAGAACATAAATGTATTATAATTATTTAATCACCCACTTATTTGATGGATTTTAGATTGATTTAAATTTTTTAATATCATAAAGCCCAACAGTAGGCTTTAACAATTTAAAACTTCTTTGCAATTTGAGAAGGTTTGAAGTTTTTGTCTTATTTTGCATTTATTTGCAAAAAAATGTGAAAGATTTTGAAATGGACAACAAAAAACAAACATTTTAAAAAAAGAAGAAAGAAAGAGATTATTGAGTATCCTGTCTAGCCTTTTGGGTTCCTTCCCATTATCTTTGAGCTAATTTATAACTCTATAAGTCCCAGAAAACTGCTAATACAAATGATATTTGTCCAAAGAAATGCGAATTAGTTGTGTTTAGTGGAATGCAATTACTGACCCGTTTTGTACCTAATTATAAATTCATTTCAGCACTTATACGCCTATATTTGTGTGGTATTCTGTATTCTCCTTCGAACTGAAAACATCATATGGTTCCCTCATTAATTAGTGACTTAAATAAAATTGTTGACACATGTCCATTTTATATCTGTACAAGAGCCATGATTATACCCTTTTAAAAAAATTATCTCTCAATTTATGTATGCATGTTTGTATTTATGAGGTTAAACACTGCTTAAAATCCTATTCCCCCAAAACCGTGTTGAGTCTTTGGTAAGTGTTACATGTGCTGTAGATTGAATGTCCCCCCAAAACTCACTGAAGTTTGATCCCCATTGTAACAGTGTTAAGAGGATGGGAAATCGGACTATGGCACTGTTGAAAGGTGGAGCTTTTAAGAGATGGCTGGATCATGACGACTATGCCCTCATAAATGGATTAACACATTCTTGGAGTAATGGGTTAATGGTTTAGTGGGTTATCATGGGTGTGGACCGGTGGCTCTACAAGGAGAGCACATGAGAGTGCTTTTGTCATTCTTGCTGTGTGATTGCCTGTGTTTCTGCAAGACTCTGCAGAGAGTTCCCAGAACAGAAGGTGGCCCACACCAGATGCATGCCCTCAACCATGGACTTCCCAGCCTCCAAAACCGTAAGAAATAAATTCTATTACTTTATAAATTACCCAGTTTCAGGTATTCTATTATGAGCAACAGAAATGGACTAATACAACATGAGATCTACAAATTAATCTGGGAGAACTGACACTTTCATGATATCTAGACTTCACATTTGGAAATGTGGTATATTTTTGCATTTACTTATGTCTTCTGGATTTTTTGATAAAGCTTTCATGACATAGGTTACACACGCTTCTTGTAAGGGTTACTTTGAATATGTTTTTGTTTGTTGAAATTGTGAAAGATGTTATTCCTATCATATTTTGTAATTGATTATTATTAGCATCATAAAATTTCATTTGATATCTGATAAGCCACTTTGCTACATTTTCTAAATTAAAATTTACAATAAACTTATTATCTTGGATTTTCTAGGAGACATATGGTCTGCAACTAATAAAGGTTTTGCCTACTCTTTTCTAAGAGGTGTGTATCTTATTTCCGTTTTTTTATAAGTAATTACTTTGATGGCTAAACTTTCATAAGAATGTAAATTATTAATGTTGCTAAAGACAACCACGTTCTGATTTTAATGAGAATGCCTCTAATGATTCAAAATTAAATACTGACTATTGGTTGGAAATAGGTTTTTTTTCTTCCTAAATATTTACAGTCATGGAGGATTCTTCTATTTCAGGTTTTTAATACTTTGTTATAGCATGGAATTTCATCAAATGCCTATTCAAGATCTACTGAGATTATTATATGGTTTTTCTTATTTGATGTGATGGATAAACAGAATTTTTAACATTAAAAATGGGATAAACACTGGTCTTGGTGAATTACTCTTTTTTTTTATTTTTTTGGCAGCTGGCCCATATGGGATCCAAACCCTTGCCCTTGGTGTTGCCAGCACCAAGCCCTAACGGACTGAGCTAACCAGCCAGCCTTATGTTGAATTATTCTTTTAATGTACTGTTGAATTAGATTTTTGGTATTTTAGTTAGTATTCTCTCATCTGTGATCATAAGTGGTCCATGGTAGGGTTTTTTAATCTTGGAGCTACTGACATTTTGGGTTGGATAATTCTTTGTTGTGGGTGGCTGTCCTGTTCTTTATAGAGTATTTACAGCATCCCTGGCATTTATCCACTGGATGTCAGTAGCAGCCCCTCCTCTCCCCCAAAGTTGTGGCAATTAAAAATTTCTTCAGGCACTGCCACATGTCCCCTGGGAGGCAAAAATCACCCTCAGTCGAAACTACTAATGTACAGGGCCGCCCCGCGAGGCTTACTCGGGAGAGTGCGGTGCTGATAACACCAAGGCTACGGGTTCGGATCCCATATAGGGATGGCCGGTTGGCTCACTGGCTGAGCGTGGTGCTGACAACACCAAGTCAAGGGTTAAGATCCCCTTACCGGTCATCTTTAAAAAAAAAAAAAAGAAAAGAAAAGAAACTACTAATGTACAGCTTTCTTTTTAGTGTGTGCTGTCCTTGTCAAGTTTTGATACTAAGATCATACCATATACTATCAGATAGCTTTCCACCTCTTCATAGGTTTGGGAATGATTTACACAGCATTCGCATGAGCTGTTTCTTAAAATTTGAAAGAATTTACTAATAAAATCATCTGGCTCCAAAGCTATTTGGAGAGAAAGCAATGTGATAAATTTTCATCTTCTTCCCTGCTCAGGCTTCCTGAGTGAATTTTGGTAAATTTGTGCTTTTCTTAGAAAATACATTTTTTTTTTTTTAAGATCTTAAAATGTTTTAGCACGTAACTTCATAATACTATCCCTAATTTTAGGAAATATACGTTGAATCTCTTATTTTATCTGCTTTCTGAGCTCTATTTTTTATTCATTTGTATTTTCTTTTTCTCTGGATTAGATTTATAATAAGTTTGTGTTAGCTCTGTATCTTTTCTAGGTGTGGAGCTTTCTGGAATGCTTATGGTGGCTCTGTTGATAGAAAAAAGAATCTGATAATAAACTGACAAGAATTACTTCATCTAACAAGATAAGTCAAATTAGAATAACAATTTCCAGAAGTATATGCAAAATTGCTCCCACATAAAATTTAAAATTTTTATTATTTTAATTATTACCAATAATATTAACACTGCCCTTGTCATTCAAACATTATTCATTAATGAATGATACATTTTGGAATACTGTACTTACATGGGACACATTTACATGATGCTGAATATTCAAAGAGATTGCTGCACAATCAGACATCATTCATTAGTGTTTTTAACCTGGAACATTTGTCCATCTTTCAGATAGAGACACTAAAGTTTAGGATAGCTAACTGGCTCCAGGTCATTTCATTAGTAATTAAACTGCAGGACAGGGCTGAATTGATATGCAAGGGCTATCATGCATAACTATGGTCAACATTTTGACACAGAGATGAGGTGGGTTTCACATGCAAACAAATACAAAACCATGGGTGAACTTTGCCACCTGCAAAGAGCTTGTGGCAGCAGTATGGGTGTCCAATTAAGTGCATGGGCAACAGAGCATGCACTGGATTGCATCCCGTTTCCATCAAGCAAAGTACATTATTAAACATCACTGAGCAGCTGGCAGGGAGAAGGTCTAACACTATTTCCATTTAATGGTTGCAGAAGTGAATCTTGAAGAATAAAATGAGTTTCCTCTAGTGGATTCAGGAATAGGTTCAGACTGTCCAGTCTCCTTCAATATCAGTGGGGAATTCATGCCCTCTTCCCCAGAACCCTAGGCTCCCTCCTCTAGAGTACAGAACCACTGGCCTCTGTCCTAGGGGCTGGCAGCTCCTCTGCCCCTATATCAAGGACCACGACTCAAATGGCTATTGGACTGAGGCTCCCCAGATATAGGTAACTGTGCTGGGCTCTTACCAGGGAGGATCTTGTGACACCGATCAGGAAGATTAAGGGATTATACACTAACCACATCAGTTTTGTGGGCATTTTGACTAAGTGGTCGGACTGTATCAAGAGTCAAAAACCTCACGGTTCCTTTTTGAGGGACAGTGCCTTCTCATTTGCACCACCTTGCCTGGAAACACAGCAATGTCCAAAGGCTTTATCTTGGTCTTCCTCTTTTCTATTTTCCTCCCATGCCAGTGTTCTCACCTAACTGTGATCCTTTTTCTTCTTTCTCTACCCATTAGGCATTTCTCCCAGAAATTACCCTAAGCGCTTCTAACTCTTCACTTCACTAAAATCCTGCATCATTATTCACTTGTCTACAAAGTTCACACTCTGATGATTTTGGAAGGTCAGTCTATTTCCTATTAAATCCAAATGGGATCTGTAGTCCAGGGTGAATCTTGGGGATATCTGGTGGGCAGTGGAAAGGTCTAGGAATGTGAGAAGACAGTCTTGAGACCTGATTATTAATTGCCAGTAGATGCAAGTCATGGATAATTTTTCATTCTGTTATAAATATTCATAAGTAGCCTTGTGTTATGGGTACTTATTTGTTTATTCACACCCTGTCTTGTTCCAGAAAGTATCTGTATTTGTCTATTTTTGTTGCTTATAAAAGAATACCTAGGGCCGGCCCGGTGGCGCACTGCTACAGTGTGCCGCTTGGGAGCGCGGCGGCGCTCCCGCCGAGAGTTCGGATCCCACATACAGACCGGTTCCCGCTCACTGGCTGAGCGAGGTGTGGGTGCAGCACTGAGGGTTGCGATCCCGTTGCCGGTCCCGGTCCGGTACGGGCGCGACACTGAGGGTTGCGATCCGTTGCCGGACATGAAAAAAGACAAAAAGGAAAAAAAAAATGTAAGTAGTTAGCTTCCTATGTACAATAAATGAAGGGTATGAATAACCTAATTGTACTTCAGGGGGTTTTGTTCCAAATGTTCAAACACACACAAACACACACACACACACACACACACACACAGAAAAAAGAAAAGAAAGCTTTGGCTCTCAGATTTTTTAATACTGGAATGGCAGATAGGAAGGTATAGTATGTGCCAGAAATTTTGTACATGTTATTTTCAATTCTCACAAAAAAACTGTGAGGTAGGTAATTATATCTACATTTCAAAGAGCATAATGCTGATAGTAATAAAAGGTAAAGAGAGTTTTTCATGGTGATGCAGGTGAAAAAAAGACAAAAAAAAAAGGAAAAAAAAAAACAAAAACCTAGAACTGGGCAATTTATAAAGAAATGAAATTTATTTCTTATAGTTTTGGAAGCTGGGAAGTCTGTGGTCCAGGGAACGTATCTGGTAAGGGCCTTCTTCTGGGTGAGAACTCTCTACTGGGTCCCATGGTGACTAGGGTGTCACATGGTAAGAATGGGCTGAGGAAGAGAGCTAATATCCTCACTAGCTCTCCTGATAAAGCCATCAGAGCCACGCCCATTACTCCATGAATGGATCAATCCCTTCAGGAGGGCACAGTCCTTACAATCTAATCACCTCTTAAAGGCCCCACCTTCCAAATACCATAATCAGATTTCTCACCCCCTTAAAACTTTTACAATAGAGATCAAGTTTCTAATACATAAACTTTTGGGGGACACATTTGACCTACAGCAATATTTTAGACTTAGATGGGTAGATACACAAAGTTGTGATCTCATTTCCTCTCTCTCTCTCTCTATCAGCTCCTAATAATCATATCTTACATGTGAATTACCCTTTCCAGATAACAAAGTACTTTTACAGGCATTATCTCATTTGAAGTTCACAACACACTTGTGAGGTCTGTGGGACAGGTATTATCATCTCCACCCTACAAATGAAGGCAGTGAGGCTTGGCGATGGTAAGTGACGGATGTGCCAGGACTTGAACCCATGTCCTTTGACTCCATGGCCATGGCTCTTTCCATATTTCATGCTGTGTCCTGCTCTGTCATGCCAGGAGCCATGAGTTAATCTCCAGTCATTGTTGTGAATAATTCAGACAACTGCTGTTGTGTATGTCTTGCACAAAGAATTATTATACTTGCTTCCTGCAGCATTAGAGGGGAATCCAAGCCAAAGCCCCGGCCTACAATGAGTGATACAGTTCTTTATTTTGCTAGTTTTACAGCCGTTGTTAACCAATTTGTGTGTGTGTGTGTGTGTGTGTGTGTGTGTGTGTGTGTGAGAGAGAGAGAGAGAGAGAGAGAGAGGGGCAAGGGTTGATTGTTGGGCCATAAACCATTTATCTCCATGAAAAATAGCTTTTTTCACTTACTGTCCAATATTGGCGCACTTCTGTCATTGGTGACCGTCTTCTTTAGTTTCTTCCCTTTGTTGATGTCAGAGAGAAGAGCATTTCTCCCGGCCTGCTCTGTCTTATTCAAGGTAGGCTTCTCTGTATTGGCCTGAAAGGGAACCATATAAATGTGTATTCACGTCTGGGATTAATTATATCATTTACCACCACACTCTGCTGGTATAGGTAGGGTATTGGAAGTTTGTTACTAAGGTTCTTGGTTGTAAATTCTCTACAAGTTTCAGACTCCATGTCTTTTTTTTTAAGACACTGACATTTGGGAGCAGATGCAGCAATAAATTACATTCAGGAAGAGAAAGTCCCTGATAAAAATCTCTGAAAATTCAGCCTACAATCTGGCCGTGACCAGAGTTGTTAGGGATAGATGGCTAGACCGGAGAAGGGAATTTTAAGTCTGAGAGGATTGTGCAGAATACTATTAGGCTTCATTCTCCAGAATGTACCCTGAAAATAGCTTCCCTTCCCCATCTTTTAGAACTAACCTGGTGCAAGGGAAAAATTGTCTCCAGCAAAAAGGGTCAGCTGTGTCTTTTAAAAACCCACCAAATTTTTAGAAAATAATTCCCTTGTCTACATTCCCAGAGATGCCTTTTTTTTTCTTTTTCTTTCTTTCTTTCTTTTTTTTTTTTTTGAGTGGTAAGGGGATCGCAACCCTCAGCTTGGTGTTGTTCGCCCACGCTCAGCCAGTGAGTGCACCGGCCATCCCTATTTAGGATCCAAACCCGTGGCCTCAGCGCTACCAGCACTGCACTCTCCCGAGTGAGTCACAGGCCGGCCCCCAGAGATGCCTTTTTAAAAATTTAAGTGAGAGGATCAAACTAAAAAGCTTCTGCACAGCAAAAGAAACAATTAACAGAGCTAAAAGACAACCAACAGAGTGGGAGAAAATATTTGCAAAATTCACATCGACAAAGGACTAATATCCAGAATATATAAAGAACTCAAACAACTTTACAAGAAAAAAACAAGCAACCCAATTAAAAAATGGGCAAAAGAGCTA
>NW_007726516.1:272325-366666 GCF_000696425.1 Galeopterus variegatus
GGAATTTTAATGGGGATTGCATTAAATGGTTTGGAGGTTCCTTAAACAGCTGAAGATAGATCTACCATACGACGCAGCTATCCCACTGCTGGGAATATATCCAAAGGAATGGAAATCATCAAGTCGAAGGTTTACTTGTTTCCCAATGTTCATTGCAGCACTCTTCACAATAGCCAAGAGCTGGAATCAGCCCAAATGTCCATCATCGGATGAGTGGCTACGGAAAATGTGGTATATCTACACAATGGAATACTACTCAGCTATAAAAACGAATGAAATACTGCCATTTGCAACAACATGGATGGACCTTGAGAGAATTATATTAAGTGAAACAAGTCAGGCACAGAAAGAAATACCACATGTTCTCACTTATTGGTGGGAGCTAAAAATAAATAAATAAATTCACTCACACACACACAAAATAACTGGGGGGGGGAGAAGATATAACAACTACAATCCTTTGAAGTTGTTACAACAAGCAAACAGAAAGGACATTGTTGGGTGGGAGGGGGGAAAGGGAGGAGGAGGGAGGTTTTGGTAATGGGCCATAATAATCAACCTCATTGTATATCGACAAAATAAAAATTTAAAGGAAAAAAAAAAATTTAAGTCAGAGGTATTGAGGTATGATATACATATAGTGAAATCATCCTTTTAGTGCACAGTTCTATAAGTCTGACAAGCATATACAGCTGTGTAGCCACCTCCACAATCAAGACAGAAAACATCTGCATTACCCCAAAAAGTTCCCTCATGACCTTTGGTCCAAGGTGTTTCTGATGTTTAATCCATTTGAAAGCTTAGCTCTCAGAAACTGCAGAGAGGACAAGAGCACTGCTTTAAAACCTGGGGGCATTTTCTTATATTTCCAGAATTCCTGGGAAAGATCCTTCCTTTGAAATTGGAATCTCATTCCTTCAGGGTTATTTTGGGGAGTGGGGACACTAAGAGTCCAGCATATGGACTTGGAAGTAGGCACCTGTCTGTGTCTGTCACGCTTGGAAAGTGGCTTGGTTTTAACTGGTCCCAAAGAGAGTCTGGGTGCCCCAACCCAGAGGGCTTTCTAGCAGACCTGACAGTCCTCCTGGGCTGGCCCAGAAAGGGGACGTGATTTCAGACGTGCCAGTCAGGGCCACAGGAGGTAAGGCTGGGGAAGTGTACGGCCTTTTATTATCAGAGTTAGAGGCAGAGGGAGACCTCAGAAAACCCTCAAGTAGGCTAAACAGAATTACTGTACGTTAAGTTGGAAGCACCTTGAAATAATTATATTATAAAGTATTATTTGCTTATGATAACAGTTAACACGTACATAGCTTTTACTCTGGGCTAGGCACTGTTTTCAGCACTTCATGTGTATTAATTCATTTAGTCCTCATCAACCCTGGAGTTATTATTTCCATTTTACAGACAAGGAAACTGAGGCATAGGGAAGTTATATCATTTTCCACAGTCACCCAGTTGGTAAGAGGAGGAGCTGTGATTCAAACCCCGGCAGTGTGACTCCAGAGCCTTCCTAGGATCTGACAGGAGGGTAAGAATGGGCTCTAAGATGCCCCTTCCCCAGCAGCCCCCAACACTCTCCTGAAGACAGACTGTTAAAAGCTTCTTGGCTGCCCTTCCAGAAAAGCTCTTTGCATATACAGTTTACTTTTGCTAATGGAATTATCCTCTATTGCTCTGAAACTTGTTTATTCAACCTAACAACATTCTTGGACATCTTGGAGAGAGCTTTTAAAATTACCTACTGTCTTCATTTTAAGGACAAAGAAGACCTGAGGCCTAAAGAGGTTAAGTGATATGTCCACACTGGATCTCTTAACAGTTTTGGGTCGGCAACCTTCAGTGAACTCCTGTTCTGCCTCAAAATTTATTTTGACACCTGACCTCCTTGGGAGCTAACTTCTTTCACGTGGCAGTCCACGGCCCTTAAATGTGTTGTTCCACAAGGGCAGGGTCCTGTGATGCCCACCTTTCCCTTTTCTCATCTCTATACCCTTTTCTCCAGGATCCTGCTTTGAGTTAAATAATAATGGAATAATGGAAAGAAATGAGTTGATAGGATAAACAAGGGTTTCCCAAACTTCAATCATTCTGGTACAACGTTCAGGATTTTTGTTATCTTCTCATACCACCTGCGTTATTCTTTATTTGATATTTTTCCTTAAGTCATTCACTATATTATTTACTGTTCTGTTTTTCAATGAACATTTTATTTTGAATTAACTCACTATTAAACCTTGGGTTTGATGTGCTAGCTATAATTTTTAGAACACACATTAAAATAAACCATGAGCATTAAAATTAAAAAAAATTAATCCATGCACTACCCAGCAATGGTATACAAACCCACATTTTTGAGGAAATATAGAGAAACCAACCCTGCTTGTTAATCAGATTAGAGCTTCTCAAACTTATGCAGGCAAAGGACTAGTTTTTAAAAAATAGCAATGAATTATTAGAAAAATGAATTAGTTAAGAAAAAAAGGCATACATAATCCAGGCTTATAAACAGACATAACACTACTGTCAAATTGCTATAAGTGCTTCTAAATTTACTCTCAGTTTCTGTTCCTATCTCCCTGGGGACTCTAACAAGCAGTTGCTACTTTGAATATGTCACTTCTTCCCAATCAGGTTCCAACCTCAGATGAATTACATAAATGTGTTGCATGCAAACCTGGGGCAAGAGACTTTTCCTCTCTGAGCCTCAGTATCCCCATGTGAAAAATGAACCATCAGTCCAAGGCTCCCTAGCAGTGAGGGCCTCACATGTTGGGGAGGTCTTTGTAATAAGCCTGTCTTGGAGCCTTTCCACATCAGCATGTGCAGGGTGGCCGGCTCCCTGGAAGACTGTGCACCAACCTCCCAGGACAGGCCAAGCAAGTGACCAGGATGAGTCCAGTGAGGAGATTCCTTTGGAAAATAGGCATCTAAGTGAAAGGAGAGATTTAAGGGGGGATGTGAGAGTGTGTGGGAGAAGTGGTTGGTGGGGAAACAGTCTTTGTCAAAAACAGAGAGTGAGAGGAAAGAGGGGGAAAGGCAGAGAAAAAGAAAGGAGAAAGGAGGACACCTCAACAGATGCATTTCAGATGACAGACACCCGGGTTTCTGGATTGTCCCGCCCAGAAGTGAAAGGCTAGACGTCGAGTTCACTTGGACGGAATCAGTGCATGCTGGTCTCAGCTGCTCCCGTGAACCCCTGTCTCGGGCCAGAACATTTCCCATGGTGGATGTGCAGAAGAAACTTAGTATAATAATCCACATTCTATGCTTGTACTATGCATCGCATGAGACCTTAAAAAAACAAAACTCTCTGTGTTGTTTGGATTCGCTAGATCTCTGGGCACTGGGAAAGCCTGCCGTATCACATTTAAGCCACAATGCAAATACATTTAAAACAAATACACATGAGCCAGGTTTTGTCTCCACCTGGCTTGCTTTCTGCATAGAAAATGGATGGGGAGGAGACACTCACCAGCGCAAATGTGGGTGGCGGTGGGGGCGCTGGAGGGGGAGGGACAGGCATCTTGGACAATTACACTTTCAACAGTCTTGCTGATAAATCTGTAAAACAAAACACAGTCATGAATCAGACTTCTCCATAATACTCTGTCCTACCTTCCTCCCCTTTCCCACTGAAGTGCAGCTTCTCATGGGTTGACCTTTAAAAGAGGTGGGATGACATTTGCCTCATTGCTAAGATGTTACTGTTCTGGAAGGACCCTGGGGTGGAGTGGGGGGCTTCCTAGCCAAGCTGCTTTCAAGTATCTTCAAAGATGGAGGCCAACCCAGTGCCTGGTGCTGCTCAATCCACCACCCACCACCACAGGCCACAGCGGGACAAATGGACCCTGCGCCAAGGCCTGAATGAGCAGGAAGCTTTTCACGGAACTTCGATATCCCCGCCAAGTGTGAGGAAAGCAAGTTTACTTCGAGTGGCTCGTCTTCCCCCTCACTTCCATGACACAATCCTTTCCTGCTCTCCTGCCCGTGCCCCACTGGCTTTCATTGGCCTGAGTCTGGGTACGCACCATAGAAATACAAAGACAAATCTATTTCTTGTCCTGCCCTCGAAGTTGTCACAGTCCTCCAGGGACACGAGCCGGGGAGAAGGTAGGATGGGAAGGGAAGAGGAGGCAGGTGAGATGGGGGTCGTGAATCCTTCTCTATGGTGAACTCACAGACCAGCCATTCCTGTCTGTGCTACCCAGCATTTCTTCACAGGACCTGAGTGAAGGCAAAGAGGAGGCAGGACAGGGAGGCAGACCTATGGCTCCCAGGCTGCTTACCAGGAATGCACTTCCAGTGGAAGAACCTTCCTGGTAGTGTGCTTGCTCTAGGAACACAGGGATGGCCACATTGGGTGGGAGAGTTTAGGGAAAACTGGTGGGAGAGTGGGGTCAGCAGCAGCGGAGGTGACAGCCTGGCAAACACCAGGTGACGGCAAGGAAATGCCTGAGGAGTTACACCAGCCACGAGCCCTTTCCTGCTCCCCCAGTTCTCAGAGCCCTGTCTCTGAGCCTCATCAGAAACCCTCATCCAGGCCAACCCTCCCCACTGTTCTCAGCCCTAAGTCATGCCAGCTTTCCCCACCCTGTCCTTGCTACTCAAACTGTGGTCCTGGCCCAGCAGCATGGGCACCACCTAGGAGCTGTGAGATACATCCACTCTCGGCCCTGCTGGCACCCCACTGAAATAGTTTCAGCATCTAAACAAGATCCCTAGGTGATTCATATATACCAAAATTTGAGGAGCTCTGTTGTAGAGTTTGAGCCTTAAACCAGTGGGCAGTCTGGGACACTGGCCACCTGAATAGCATTATTTCCATGGAACACGCATCTCAAATTTCAAACAGCAGAATTATTTTCCTCCTATTCTTCATAGTCTCTTAACTGCAGAAAACAATTTCTTAGGACTTAAAATATTAATTTAGTTCAACCAGTAAAAGCTAATGTGGAAAACTTATACCTTGAAGTAAAAACTTTCTATTAAAATAATGCTAGACGGCTTGCTTTCTGTGAACAGTAATGGAATGGAAAGGCTAACAGAACATTGCTGGACTTGTCACAGCTGCTGGAAAACAAGAATTAAGACAGTCTGGAACAGTTCTATTCAAGGAGGCTCTCTAGAAAAGGAAATTTTAAAAACTTCACAGCAGCAACAGCAGTTGTTTCCTGAGGATCAGCTGGACCCAGGGCGCTCGGCTTGCACTGTCTCTGGTTCCTGTGAGGACACTGCAAGCCAGCATGACTGCGCTCATCCTGTAGATGAAGACACTGAGACTCAGAGAAATTAAGTCACTCACTACAAAGCCCCATGGCAATTCATTTAAATCGTGTGCATTGGTCCTTGCTCTTCCATTGGATTATACTGCCTCACTCCCTGGCCCTTTTAATGATCTAATAAAACATTTTTAGGCAGGTGAATTCATGCTAAAACTCACCTGTTGGAATCTGTTCTTTGAGAAGAGACTATCTCAGACAAGGATTCTTTAAGTTGGTCTGTTCTACAAGACCCCAATTAGTTACCCATGGGTCCAGTGGGCACTGCTGGTTGGCAGGTGGATGCCTATATTAAAAGGCCTGCTATAGAGGAGGTTCTCCAGCTACAGAAGGCACGTTCAGAGGCCTCAGGGTCTCCTAGGACCAGGAGGAAGGACAGGGGTCTGAAACTGAACTCAGGCCCAACTAATTGTGAAAGATGCTGAAGCCAAATCAATGGTGGAACGGGGGTTAGCAAGGAAGGGGGTAGCCTGGTCTGCCCAGTCAGCCCAAGGATGGGCTTCATGGAACAGTTTCATGTGCTTGGTGGATGAAATGTCCCTCAGGACTTTATTTTGCCTTTTTCCATGTTCACCAACTAACTTCCTGTCATCCTGTTACCCTAATACCTAGGAAGAAATGGATTCCAGTCAACTGACAGGACCCTCTTACGGGTTTGGTTCTCATGTGTCAGTCTCTGGTTCCAGAGGTCACAATGACCTTCTGTCCTGCACAGCTTAGGGGCCAAACTGTGGAGTGTGGACCCTTTCGGAGGACTGCCACCCTGAAAGTCTTCCTCTATTGTTTTACGATTCTCTGTTGTTGCTGTCTTAGTACTGTCTGTGCATTAACTGACTTTAAATGAACCTCTGACCTCAACTCCAGGGGGGACTGTGCTAACTTTGTGGTCCATACTTTGTGGCCAGTGTGGAAGAAATAGCAACGGTTGTGGCTGGGCCAGGGTGGAAGCCACGGCCAGATTTCAGAAATGAGCAGGCAAAACCAAGGTTCAGGGAGCAAGAAGCTATTACAGGCTTTAGGGTCTTGCAAGAAGGGCGGCCTCCCCCTCCTGGCCACCTTAGATAAACAGTGGGAGAGGATCTGCGGGTGAGTGCTCTCACTTTTCTGAGGGTGAGGGGAACTAAGTACTCTTTCTTCCACTTCTGTGGATGGACAGACAGTTGTCTGTTGCCACTTTCTCTGCACTCATCTCTCAGTCTCCTGCAGATTAACTATTTCCATTCCCACCTCTGTGCTGAAAGGGGATCACAGAGGCTGTCCTGAACTCCTTTCTAGTCGAACAGCTGCTGGGCATGGACCAGGCTTCTCCAGGCTGGGGCCTTAAGGGAAGTTGTTAGGAAACTCCAAACTCTAATCCTGCCACCTCACTCACCACATTGCTCAAAGAAGGCCAATCTCATGTCCCCATGCTGGCCTACAGCCAGGCCCACTTCTTGGCTGTCTTCCCAACAGGGAGTGGACTCTACCAGGCATCCCCAGTACCGGGCACAAAGCAGACTTCTCACTAAATATGTGTGGAGTGAAAGAACCAGGTATCACACCAACGAGTCCAGTGCTTGCCATCAGAACAGCTCTCAGCATCACCCCTAGTGTGTTGTGAGGTCTGGACAAAATATCAGCCCTATTTCACAATGCAGAGCACTAATCAATATACAATCATGGCTAATCCGCCCTATTTCAGAGGGAACTTGCTTTCCCACATCCTCCCACTTCCCCAGAGAAGTAGAACCCCAAGGCCTTGGGAGAGTAGGGGCTCCCCTCCTCTCATGGAGCTAAGAGCCCACATCAGACTCTGAGTGGGGCCTTGCTGAAGAGAGCCAGAGCTTAACAGACCAGGCATTCCTGCCCGGATGCTCACACATGCAGGGCCTGCAATAGAAGTCAGGGGTTTCTTAACGCGGATGAAAAAAAGTACATATGTATTTTCACTAAGTTCCAACTGAAATTTAGCATTTTCTTCAATTATGAAGTGGGCCACAAGCCACAGTATCTGAGATTCTTTCACCAATAGTTTTTCTCATGACATTCTCACATCATATTACAATTGTTGCAGACCTCCTTTGAAATTCTGGCAAAGCTAGATCTTGTTGCTTAAACTATTAATAAAGAAGTACATATATCAATATAATTAGTTTCCTTTGCGATCCTCCGTATTTTATTTTATGCATTTAAAAACAGTCACAGAAGGAGTCCTCTGGGCTTTATTAAGGAATGAACAGTGAGGACACGAAACCTGTGACACGTAGATTTGGTTCTGCATCCTTGCTCTGCCACCTAGGATGAGAATTTAACTCCTCTGCACCTCTCTTTCCCACCGGTGAATGAGGAGCTGCTGGGAAGAGTCAATGAAATGGCATGTCAAGCTTTCAGCGAGGCTTAGAAGAGAAGCCATCAGTGGATGTGTCTAGGATCTGTCCTCCTTGAGGTGAGGAGGGGCCCTGCCAGTATGCAAGCTGCTGAGCGCCTGGCAGAGAGATGGAGCTGGGGGCTGAGCCGAGGGGCCCCGGCTTTGTCCAGAATGGCTGTGGGTAGAGCTGCATGGGGCGGGAGGTGGAAATGAGGCAGTCTGACAACTCGGCCTCGCTGTATCTGGTTCTTCCCTCCAGAGCCATCACAAGAAAGGCAGCTCTGCCCTGGGCCTAGAAGGGGTCCTAGAACGAGTGAAAGGACTTGGGCAGCGGTTCCTGAGGTGCAGCCTGTCATTTCCTGCATCAGAATTGGTTGTGTGCTGTGTCCTGCCTCCCACCTGACCCCCACCCCAGGCACTGAACTTTTAAGAATACACACTTTTGAAGTTAACTTAATTTTGAGAATAATTTCAATGTTTAAACAACTTTCATCATAGAGAGAAAAGCAAGACTTTCTAAAATGTTCAACTGTTGTACATGCACAAAGAAACCCCAGGGATGGAAAAACATGCAGTGTTATAAACGGAATTGTGTCCCCCCCAAATTCCTATGTCAAAGCCCTAACCCTCATGACCTCAGAATGTGACTGTATTTGGAGACAGGGTCTTTAAAAAGGTGATTAAATAAAAATGAGGTCACTTAATGCAATATGATCAATGTCCTTATAAGAAGAGGAAGAGACACTACGGATATGCATGCACCAGAAAGACCACATGTGAGAAGGCAGACATCCGCAAGCCAAGGAGAGAGGCCTCAGGAGAAACCAAACCTGCTGACACCCTTGATCTTGGATTTCTAGCCCCCATAACAGAATAACTTCGGTTATTCGATCCACCCAGTCTGTGGTATTTTGTTAGGGCAGTCTTAGCAAACTAATACACACAGTTTTAACAACACTTGTCTATTATCCATTGTGGAAACAATAAGATAATGACTTTTGAGTAAAATACCCACCAATTCATTTCTCACCCAAGATATTTCTGGACTGTCATATGTTAAAGAAATTAAAAAATCAGCTTGAACCCTACAGTATATTAGTGATTGCCAAAGCTTTATTTAATAACCGAAGGAATCATTCAGACTCATCAAATTTTAGAAGGAAAACAGTGGAGGCGAGGGGAGGAATCTACCAATAAACTTTTTATAAAGGAATTGGCTTAAGAGTTGAGAGAACAGGGCAGAATATTTTGCATAAACGACTTAAAAATCCAGTAACTGGTTCTTTTTTATTGCTTACACACATACACCCCTCCTCCCCCCACCAATATACATCAGTATTTAGAAATTGTGGAATTTCCTACTTCTGTGAGTGAAATGGTTGGTGGTGTTGGTTTTATGCTATTACATCAACATCATGGTTTGACATTCACATTAGACAACATCACCCACTGATCCTAGACCAACTAGGACATTTTGTGGCCTGGACCCCTTTGCTAAATATGTAATGTTGGCTACAAGGGACACCTTGTGAGAAAGAGAATTACTGAACCCACTCCCCCCCTCTACAGGGGACATATTCTCCCTAATGGCATGGCCAACTAGAGGCTCAACCACAGCCCACAGTTCAGTCCAGACATGCCCCAGGGAACTCATGGTTTCTTCTTCAATGTGCTCATCTAGGCAAGCAGAATTATCCCTGGATGTAAAATGATCAATCTGCTTAGGATAAAGAAAATGGGCCAGTTACGTAAATAAACTGTTTCTTAGTTTCTTGTAGTCAACTCAGAATTCATCGTAGACCGCACTGTGTGAGGCCCACACTACAGAATGACATGAGGAGGAGAGAGATTTCCAACAGTCCCCCCAGGAACACAGCTGACAATCCTCAGAAGGCTGGTCTCTAACCCTGAGTGGGGGACGGGGTTCTGTTAGAGAAGATAAGCAGCAGCTCTATCCAGTTATGTTTTATCACTGTTTGTATTTTGGACTGTGCAAAAAATATAAAGCATTTTGCTCTACAAATCTTGCCTAAAGTCACCCTTACGTACTATCCTACCTAAAATGAATGAGGAAAAAGTAAACTTTTTTTTTTCAGAAGATTGAATCAATAGTCATAGAAATAATACAATTGGACAGATCCAAAGGTCCAACTACTTTCTTGCCCTCATTATTTTCTATTCATTTTATTATGTTTATTCCATTCGTTTATATTTTACTTGATATATAATGTTCTTAACTCATTTTCATGTATGTATTTCTCATGTGCTCTTGCCTTCTTCAGGTTAGATTTTTTTTTTTTTGAGATTTTTGTCCCGTTTCCAAAAGGAGCACTTCAGAGAACACACAACACAAAAATACACAAAGATGAAAATAACACACTAAATTAGTATTTAACCACTGAAGAAAGCATTCCATAGCAATTAAATTTTAGATAAAAAAGGGTTGGGGGTAAACAATACGCAGAGATAACTCTTAGTTTAACACATATCCTTCCAATATAAATACACACATACACTCTCACTCACCTCTCTCCATCACATACGTACATACACAATTGTTTGACCAAAAAATATTGACAGAAGGAAATTTATAATATGTGTAACTCAAGTGTTTTAATAAGAAAAGGCTCTTAAATTCATATTGAGTTATTACACCCATAAAAAAGTAATTGCAAGGGCATTCATTAACAAAGTGAATTAATCCAATCCAAGGGACACTGGAAAAATGAAATCACTTAGCAAACTCAAACTGCTGCTAAAAAGCACATAGTTTTGGGATTTCTACTCATAATCATTCTTTTTTTTTTTTTTTTCCTTTTTGTCTTTTTTTGTGCCCGGCAACGGATCGCAACCCTCAGTGTCGCGCCCGTACCGGACTGGGACCGGCTACGGGATCGCAACCCTCGGTGTTGCTCCCGCACCTCGCTCAGCCAGTGAGCGGCCGGTCTGCATGTGGGATCCGAACCCTCGGCGGGAGCGCCACCGCACTTCCCAAGCGGCGCACTATAGCAGTGTGCCACCAGGCCGGCCCTCGTAATCATTCTTGATTCCATTCTTTAGAGACTCCTCCATGATACAAACTTAGTTGGATGTATTTAAGATCTGAAAACCATTACAACTAATTAAGATGAATTTGGCTTTGTTCTTCAACTTCCTGTAAAAATGCTCAACAGGAAAATTGATGCTCACAGTAAACCACAGTCATCCTGTTTGACACAATCTTTTCACAGCTGCAGTTGCCTGTAGTTTCTATTTTATCATGCGAATCACTCTGTGACATCTTCCCCTCCCCCATCCCAAGTATGCCATTTGGCCATTTTAGAAACTTTTAAAACCTTTGCAGAGAGGTTTGTTTCTATTACTGTTACTCTTCCTCTCCTCAGGCGGAAGGTCCTCGCCCAGAGCAATGAGGCAATCAACGCAAGAAGGAAAACAGAAAAGGTGGAGGGACCCAAGAGGAAACAAAAAGCAGAGAAGAGAAACAAGCCTTCCTTTACAAGCAGAATGACAGCCTCACCCAGTTAGTTATTTATGACTGTGATTTTCCATCTGAGCTGAATGTGGACCACACACTTGCTGTGCATGGACTCCCTCATGTTCTCAGTTGATCATCATTTAAAATAGCTTAAGTGACTTCTGCTTAGGTTGTCTTCTCAGTGGTACAGGTTTATGTCTCTGCTGTACTTAGAGGGTCCTCGGCTAGGCTAGAAATGCTTCTTTTAGAGTTCTTTTAGATGAAGAGTTGATTTATTTGGGGGGGGGGTTGGAAGACATTTTGAAGCACCTATAATGTCATTAAGATTGGCTAAGAGCTTGGACATAAACTCAGAATTTTACTGTATGAATAACTGTTGGGGAAATAAAGGTTGCTATGAAGTAAAATTATTTCTTCATTAATATCATACATATTTAATTTAAAAATTAGTACAAATTCACAGACATTCAAGACCACTTTGAGAGTGAGAAAATGAAGGTTACCTGAATGACCCACCTACCTGTCATCATTTAACTGAGGGGAAGGAAGCCCTTCCTTACTTTATTCACGTAACTAAAAAGTATTGGTTTTTCTCCCATTCCCTCCCATCCCTTCCAAATATATACTCTCTTTTAGGGGGCTCAAATGTCACTACATCATCAGCACCACATTTAGTTTTTACCTGAGGATTAAGATCTGTCCCTCTTCCCCACTACATGCACATGCACGCACACACACACATACACACACACGCATACATGCACACACACGGCACATAAGTCAATGCACTTGATACCTCGCATTCATTTTATTACTGAAAAGTATAGCCTTGTAACATAGGCAGAAGTGTCACCAAATTTACCTCTGAAAAAGTCAAAAGATTTAGGAAAATATCTTACTTGAGATTATTCATTTTAAAGATAATTACTGCTGCTGTGACATTTAAAGAAAAGCATTTGTAATCTCAGATTTCCAGGACTGAAAAAGAACTTTAAGAAATCATAAAGTTTATCAGTACAATCTATCATGCTGCCTCCAAGCTACACTTGTGAAAAAAGCTCTTGAAATTCAGAAAACTTTCTCTATACTTAGTTGTTAGGTGGCCTAAGGCAACCTAAGTCCAGTTTCAGCAATATTTAGCCTCTCTAAGCCCAGTTTCAGCAATAAAATGAGGATAATAGTACCTACTTAATAAGGTTATTCAAGAGTTAAATGAAGCAGCGCTTATTGAATACTAGCTATGTTTTAAAAATAAAATAAGCAAAAGTAAAGAGCCTAACATATGGTCAATAAATGTTATTATCTTCCCCCTATTTAACCATGAGAAAGAGAAACCATGAGCTGACTTAAACCTTCGCCCACCTGTGTACAGCCATGCAGACCTCTGTATTACAAACGAATGGTGAAAGGAGATGTGTATAATGTGCATTTTACATTTCTCAGAAAAGCATACTGTGTAAGCCATACCTTATTCTACTTTTTTTTCACTTTTAATTTTCAGGAATGAAGGTTGCAAAATACAGACAGAGGTATTTATGACACCCCAGGGGAAATATTCCTTACAACTAAAGTACAGGTATGACAGTTTGGAAAAACAAAATGAGTCGACCCTTAAAGCAGAAATGCATCACAATTTAAATAGCCAGGAATTTCCAAAGTAAATGATGGTTCATAAAACGTTAAACAGACTTCAAAAGGGCGTAAAACTTGAAGGGTTCAGGCATTGGGTAGCTCACTTCCTTTTACATTTTAGCAGAGGCTGGGGAACTTCCAGCCTATAGGCCAGATCTAGAATGTGATTTCATCAATGGTCAGAATGAAATTGCTGCTGGATCTCAGGGAATAATTTTCACTGTATGGAGTTCCCTAAATACTGCAGTTCATCCAGAGTATGTATAACCCTTAAAAGTTTAGAATTAGAGTAGATGAAGAGCTATGAACAATGAGCCCAGGAATAAACTGTTCAAAGCACATTAGAAAACCTGACCGTGATTTTAGGTAAATTATTTAACCTCTTTAGACCTATAAAAAGAAGAGTACTGACTAGATAATGCTTCACTTCAGAAGCAACAAAACTTTATGAAGCTCATGCATAATACTCTAAGAACCGCGATCCAATGAATCGTAAGGGTATAGCTCCCACACTAATCGACCTCAAAACTTTTCCCAGCTTCTCATCTTCCTCTCTCACTATCCTGTCTTACTCTGTCCCCTGCTTTTCACCTATCTTTGTCTCTATAAAGCTGTCCTACTTTTCTTAATCAGAATCTTTCTGTAGCCTTTTCTTCATTTACTACTTCTCCACTTTCTACTGTGTACACTGGTTTTGTCATTAATTATTATTTTTTCATTGTACATGTTTATGGGGTACAGTTTGTTGTTTCAATACATATATATGCTATATAATGATCTAATCAGAATAGTTAGCATATCTATTACCTAAACAGTTATTATTTCTTTGTGGTTATAACATCTGGCCATCTCAAAATATACAATATAATATTATTAGCTATTGTCACCCTAGGGGCCATTTAATTATTTTAAAAAATTTGTGCTTATGGACTAAAATTGTATGTGCCCTCTTAATTTTTTACAGTTTTATTTTATATTTCTCCAAGGGAAAAGAGGAACATAAGTTGCTTTTCCATACATATCCTAGAGAAATTTTTTTTTAATATAAAGTTTCTTTAATCCTGCTCTGTAGGTCTCTAAGCACAGGGCTTGAAATTTTAAAATGACAATATTTTATGCCAAAATATTAGTCACATTAAGTGTAAATAGTTATAACAAATACTATACAATTTGATTTGCCACAGTAGTTGTGCACTGCACTATTATGGTGAGAATAGAATTATTCTAAAAGAGAAGTTGTCTTCTTTCTAAAAGACTGCTTAGAAATGGTTTAGTTTGGGATTTGAACTTAAGTAATATGTTTCCAGCAACAGAAGAGCAACAGCTTAGTTCCATGGTCCTTTCATTTGAAGATCCCAATGGCTCCCTTTATTTTAAAAGCGCTTACTGTTGCTAGCCAAGCGCAGGATTCAAAGGTAGTTGTGTGGACAACTGTATACCATACACCAAAAGGACACGTTTACTGCCATAAGCCCCCGTTATAGATGGGACAATGAGCAAAGAAATTCCTGTGGATACGAACTTGCCCAGTGATCAGGGAAAATTCTACTGAAAATCTTGCTTAAATTTTGGCTCACAACACAAGTTATGAATCACCCACCATCACCATCATGGTGAAACTAACATTTTGGGCAACAGGAATAGATCACATGGTTTTCTAAAAAACAACAACTTTATCTCAACACGCTATGGCCTATTAAAAGCCATTTAGTTCTTTCTTCTAAATAAATTTATTTATTTAGACAAAGGAAATAAATTTAGTTTGAATATAATTTTTCTTACCGTTAAAGGGTACTGTAGGAAGGCATGTCAGGGACACAGGCAGACAGACAGCAAGCGAGACGTGAGCCAAGAAAGAAAACATCCCTGAAAAAGCCATCATCTTCTAACACAAACGTGGGGCTGTTTTTGGACAGCCATTTTGGACAAGCTCTGGCCTCCTGTTAAATGTGACATACTGAGTCAGAGGCAGACGTCCTTCTGTGGTTATTCGCTTCCTGTCTGATTAATTTGTTGTTTGTTCCTTCCGCCTTTGCTGCAGAAAAAGAAACTAGATCGTTTTACTTAAGAAGCAAGCAAGGAAAAAAACCTAAATTTAAAAAAATGAAATGTTTCTCCTTCCCATGAGGTGTAATATAGCTGTTTGGTACAGTGACAGCAAGAGGCCAGCACCTCCAGCCAGTGAACAGCCCAACTTTATTCTGACACCTCCACAGAAATAATTGTTCATGGAACCTGAGATTCCTTCAGGAAAATTCTCTTTGAAAGCATCGCTCTCAATACTGACTATTCCATCTAGTAATAAGGAAAAGAGTCACTCCAGAAATAAAAGCTCTTAGCAACACTGATAATTAGGTTAAGTGATTCTTCTCATTTACAGAGCATTCAGAAAAGAAGCAAAAGAAGAGGAAAAAAGACAGAGCATTCAAGTGTGTAGGGAGAAAGTTACAAATGCAGGTGAAGAGAGTAGGTCAGGTGGAGGAAGGCAAATGAGTTTTGAAATGTGCTTTTGGAGCCCAGTCAGGATAAATGATATACAGCTCAAGTCAGCTGCACATCCACAGTTTTCTACGTTCTGTTTCTGTCCCCCACACTTAATGGGGTAACAATGACTCTCCCCGAAGATGCTTGACAAAAGCAGAGAGATGATGAGGGCAGAGGAAAAAAGTCAGATTTCTCATTATTAGGGGACTCTAAGAGGTTGATGGCAAAGGAATATATGTAGAAAACACTGTATCAAAACCTTGAATTATAATGTCCATAATTTTTTCTTAACCCATCTGAAAGGTTCAGACTTACATTTGCAACACACACTATGTAACTCTGAGAAAACAATATCAGTTAAAAGAATGAAAAACAGAAGCATATCTCAGAAACTAACTACATTACAAAATTTGAACACTGGGTCCTGATTCTGCTGGGTTCAGAGAAAAGAGGCAAGAAAAGACCACGAGTTGCCTAACATTCTCTTACCTATAAAACAATAGGACTGGACTAGACCAAAGGCTTTCAACTCAGGTAGCTGTTGGAAACGCATGAAAGCATTTTTAGCTGGGGGTGGGGGACAGTGGATTGGAATGTGGAAGGCGGGGCCTGTAGGATTCAGTGGGCAGGGCCAGGGATGTGAAATATCCTATGGTGCTTAGGACAGTCCCACCCAAAATACCAGAAGTGCTCCTACTGAGGAGTACTGGGATAGATTATGCCTAAGGTTCTTTCAAACTCAAAATTCTCTGAGGAAAGATTCTAATTGTACCAGCAGTTTCACAACGCCGGGACAGGGCACAATTTCTGGAAGTGGAGTATCCAAGGACTAGTGACTGAGTCCCCTACTTTGCCTGGAGCCACTTGAAGGCAGACTGCATTCTTCTTGTCTAATGCAGGGCCTGGAATCCAGGGAACACTTAATACATGAATAAATACAAACAGGGATGGGGCTAGACAGAGGTAGAGGCCTGCAGCTAGCATCCACTTCCCCCTCTTCAAACCCTTGGGAAAACGGAAAACTTGATCAACTATCAAGTAAATGCCTGAGTGAATAGTTGGGGAAGTCTAACTATAGTTGGGTCTAAAAAGAGAACATGGTAAGTGTGATGATTTCTCTACATATTTACAGAATTATTTTGAAGTTCTCTAAGTAAGGCACCCAAAACACACACACACACACACACACACACACACTCTTTCTCTCTCTCTCTCTCTCTCTCTCTCTCACACACACACACACACACCATTCACGGCTATTTCCATCCATTAGGAAAAGCTCAATTAGAAGGCAGTATGTCACCCAGAAGGCTGGGATCCCCAAGACATGCAAGGAAGTAGCTGTGTAGAGTATGGGTCAATTCTATCTTTAATACATACTTTTAAATGTGGTCAACTTCGGACACATTTATAGGTGTCTACTATGCAAAATAGGACATAAATCAGACAATGTTCCTGCCCTGCTTAAAACCCTCCAGTGGTTTCTTATTTCACTTAAAAGTCCAAACTCTGCGTAGGCCTACAAGGACCCACAAGATCTGGCCCCTCCCCAGCCCTCTGACTTCATCTCAAATAATGCTCCTCCTGTTAAGTTACCTTCCAGCCCTTTCTGTTCCTTAAACACACCCAGCTCATCTGCACGCTGGGGCCTTATACTTGCAAGCCCTCTTGCTTGATACACTTATCTCTTGGTTCCTTCTTATTCTTCAGATGTCAGCAAAAATGCCCTCACTCACGTCCCATCTCTGCTCGTTTTCTTTTATGAATAGCACGTCACCACCTGACATTTTCTCATTTAATTGTTTATTTATTTTTATGTCTCTCCCTACTAGAATTCAAGCTCCATGAAGACAGGGATCCTGTCTGTCTACTTTCCTGCTGTCGTCTCAGCATCTAATACAGCATCTGATACCTGGCAGGTGCTCAATAAGTAGTGCTCGTTGAGTGAAAAAGAAAATCAGTATCTCACAATTCTACCATAACATTCCCTTAAGAGTTTAAGACTGTTTCCCATGAAACAGTAAATAACAACTACTAAGACTAGACTTAAGCCTTCTTGGGAAAAGCTGTTAAAGGGAAATTTGGCGGGGAGAGTTCCACACTGCTGACCTCAGAGGCCTTGGAAGCCGCCTCTGCAATGGATGACACACAGGTGCTGGATGTAACAGTGCTTCCTCTCTTCCCCTTTGAAGCGCTCTTCCCAGGTCAGTGTCAACTTTTCCAGCAGCTATGAAGCAGAGATCAAAGTCCACACCATCATTGACAGGTGATGAAATGGGGGTCCAGAGAGGTTAAGCCACCTGCCCATGACACACAGCTGACAGCAGCAGAGCTGGTGCCAGAAGCCCAGCTCCCGCTCTATGTCCAGTGCCGTTATTGTCTTAAGCCTCGCTTTAGGTTCAGGAGGGTGACTCCACCCACCCTACTGCCTTCTATAAGCACCAGAAGAGGCAGAGAAGAGGGATAGAGAGAAGGTGTGGAGGGGAGAAGCTGAAGGTAGTATTTGTGTTGTTGTAGCTCTTTTATTATAATCAAAGACTCAAGATAAGTAGATTGAGAACCTGAAGTAAATAAAGACCATTTGGACTTAAAAGAGAATTTTAAATGTATACATCTTCCCCATTTAATACATAGATCAATCTGAGCTTAATGACAGAGTAAAACATTAATCAATAGTCTTTTGGACCAGTCAGGTAAAGAAACCTCCATATTAATATACAGAAATATAAAAACAAGAACAGACAGAAGATTATAAAACAATAGTTTTCACCAGTCTTGGAAAAACAGTAAAGATTCATAGCCAACAATCCTCTTGTAGTGGCCCCAAATCAACACAGACTGAATCAGTGCAACAGCAACATGTATAAAATATGAGGACATTAGTTTTTTATAATTCTTCAAGTTATGTTTCCATGACTACCTGTTATAGTGTGGTATGTGCCTTGATAGTGGAAAAATGCTTATAATACTGTATTTCCTCAATTCTAAAACACCTTCCTCAACAGCAAAACACCCCCTTATAGCTTTTTAGGGGGTAAAAACACTAACAGATTAAATGTATACATCTACTGTAACAGGAATCTACTTTCAAAATGTTAAGATATGGGAATTATGCAATTTAAAGGAGAAGAAATACAGGAATAATCCCCTTGCCCCTAATTATCAGTATAGTTACATAGAGCACTAATCATTTAGAAATAACCTCAAAAACAGAGAAATTAAAAATAAAGTTTTTAGTATTCCATGCCCTGTTAATATAAATCAGTATAATCTTACTTGGAGAAAACTTTGCAATATATTTCATCGTGTTCTGGCAGCTCAGCAATCATTCATCACTTAATGATGCCCTTTTTATCTTTTGTTTAGAGAAACATCTCTCCCTCACTGTCAGACCATGTGGATCGAGGTCTTCACACCCATTCCAGATGCAGGAATAGCATGTGGGGCTGGCTAATCAGAGCCTTGCATTCATTTGGTCCTAGAGACTTTTTTGTTGATGGCCTGAGACACCATCAGAATCAAGGAAACTTGGAGTCAGAGGCAGGAGCTCGAGGGACGAGGCTGGAACAGGCTCTGTGAGGACATAGGGGCTCAATCTGCCGCACTCATCCTCTGACTACATGGGTCTGAAACCAAGATCAACAATGTGGAATTGGGAGATGGAAAAAAACCAAGTACTGATGTTCGCTGAGCTACCTATCTCTGAAGCTAGCCCTCTTTCTAGACTTTTTATTTACAATAGTAAATAAATTCTCTAGTTTTGTTTAGGCTAGTATGATGAGGTTTTCTATCACTAGCAATACAAAGAATCTTAAGTGATATTGGAATTGGTACTAGAGGTGAGTGTTGAATGTGACTAACCCTAAAATGTGCAGCTGTCTGACTGAAGGTTGGGGGAAGGCTTGTGCAGGCTCTCCTGGGCTAGAAAGTTGGCAGTCCTTATTACGTGACAGCAAAATTACTAGTTATGCTACCACCTACTGAATCCTTGGTCTAAGACCATGGGCCTACTGATGGAACACCATTAAAGGATTCAGTAGAAAAAACTTAGAATGTTGGAGTGTGTAGGCAACTTCTTGTGTCCTTTACTAAGATCTACAGGAAAGAGATAAACTTAGGCTGAAAACTAACTGGAAATAAAGAGGGTAAAATATGGCTTTGTTAATAGATGCAACCAATGTGATGTGCAACCAAGATGGTTAAGAGTCAAATAATCTGGAGCCTTGTAGGCTGGAAAACCCAAATTCTCTATGCTATGCTAACATTAGATAGAGCAGGGTCAGGAGGGTAAGAACCATATCAGGAGACAGGTTTGGAACACAGGAGAAGCCTGATTCCCACTGTCTCTCCAGAGACATTCTGTGATGTTCTCTTACCTGAAGGAAGGACAGTCACTTCATTGTTGATATATTGGGATCCACCTCAGGAGCAAGGAGTAAATGATCAAACGAAGAGTCTGGACTTAGAGTTGAACCTGGATTAGCTGTCTCTCTTTGGGGGTGTGGGAAATGAGTGCAATTTATTACGTGGAGGACTTTTAGAAACTGTACGTATAGAAAAATATAAGTGTTGGTGCTGGATAAACAGGGTATATACATTTGTTGCCTTTGGGCTGTCCAGCAACCATCGCCTGAATTACAATAATAGCCTCAGATTCTGGGAGAGAGAGATCCAATGATCTTCCACTTTTTGATCTTCTGGCTTCAGTTGGGGTAACTCTACTCTGAATCAAGGAATGGAAGTGATCAGCCCTGGCCAGTTAGAGCATTGGGGTTCCCTGGCTGCAGTGACTGGTTCAGAAATGAACATCTTACTACTTCTAAACCAAGGAGATGCAGTGAGACTTATTCTAAGATGTGTGGCGCTGGGACTGGTTGTATTATAGCCACTTTTATAAAGATGTGGAGGCTGAGAATGAAGCCAGTGCAGTAAAAGAGCTTGTGGGAGCCTGAGACTTAAGAGGTACAGCAATCAGATGCAACATTTGAACGTTAGTTGGATCATGACTCAAATAAACTAAAAACACAAGGCAACTGAAAATCTGAATGTCCTTCAGATATTTAATGATATTAACATATTATTGCAAATTTTTAGGTGTGATAATGTTATTGCAGTTACGTTATATTTTACAAAAAATCCTTAATTTTTAAAGATATGTACTGTAATATTTGTGGATGAAATGATACATGATGTCTGGGTTTGCTTTAAAATATTAATTTAATTTAATATGGAAAAGGGGGGAAAGGGGATAGGAATACAAATTAAACAAAATTGGTCATGAGATGGTCATTCTTGAATCTGGGAGAGGAGTACATGGCAGTTTGTTAAACCGTTCTGTCTACTTTTCATATATATTTGAAATGTTTCCACAACTAAAAGCTTAAAAAAAAAAAAAAACTTGTGGCTCATTCCCTTCTTCATCCACTAGAGGCCGTTAAAGAGGTTTGTTCCCTCTATTATAAACATGCTCAGACTTGGGAGTTACAGAAGTTACCTCTTCTCAAAATGATCTCTTTTGCTCTTGGATGAAATGGGATAGAGACTGAGCGCTCCCCTATAATGCTTCATAACACAAATAGATCTTCCCAGAGAAGGATTAAACTCTCAAAATCTGAGACCCACTAATAGTGGCAACAAAAAAGCAAAAATAAAAATTCCAAATAACCAACCAACCAAGGAACAAAAGAAAACAATGCTCCTTCTAGATTAGTACTGTCTAGTAGAAATAGAATTTGAGTCACATGTGCAATTCTGTATTTTCTACTAGTCACATTAAAAAGAGTAAAAAGAGAAAGGTGACTTTACTGTTAGGTATTTTTCATTCTTTTTTTCACACCAAGTCTTCAGAAACTGGTGTTCGTTTTCCTATAGCGGCATTTCAAGTGCTCCAGGGCCATTACCACATTGGACAAGGTGACTGTAGATAGTTAGGCCTGATGGGAAGGACCCCATCTCCCTCATCTTTTTCCCTGGCAGGATGCATGGTTGACAATTCACAGATGCTCAACCAGTATCAGTCCTGGGAAAGTCTTGGTCTGCCCAGAGCTGACTCTGGGCCATAGCTATAAATTCTTAAGAAGAGTTTATTCTGCTTGGAGCCATCTCTTAAAACAGGGTATTGACTAGGTACTCTTGGGTTTGTGGCCAGTGGGATTAAAGACCTACAGTAGCTTTTCTTTCCTGGAGTCTCAGTGCTAAGAATCCTAGTTCAATATGTGAACCTTCAGCCAAGAGACACATAACAGCTTCAAATTGGGGGCTCAGAAGAAATGCATGGACTCAGAAACCTCAGTGGCTTTCCATTTTACACAAGTAAAGTCTACAGTCCTTGCCAGGACCAGCAAGGCCCTGCTGGATCTGATACTGCCCTACTTAGCCTCCCCTTTGCTGATCTCTCCTACCCTTCTCCCTCCATCTGTCTGTCTTGGGACAATTGTGCTTGCTGTTCCCTCTTCCAAGGACACTTTCCTCACGGCATGCTCCCCACCTCCACGCATACCATGCATCCTCTGTGCACAACCTGCTCTTCCCACTGGAGAGACAGCTCCATGAATGCAGGGAACATGTCTTGTTCACTGTTATCTCCCAACTGCTCAGGACAGTATGTGACATATCACAGGTACACCAAAAAATATTTGTAAATGAATTTTAAAAGTTGCCAGCACCAAGTTTAGTTTCATTCTTCACTTAACCTGGGGTTGTGATTATGTTGCCACATGCCTGGCTCTAGGCAGGGAGTTGCAGGGAAAGCAGAAATGTGCTGGCTTTGTTCCTCCAAAAAACCTGGGGAGGCTCTTGCTCCTCCTGTCACGTGGTGATACAGGACAGCCATTTAAAAAGACAATCTGGGGGGACTTGTCAACACATTTAACAACTCTCTTTCTCAAGCAGAGCTATTTTCCAGTGTCAGAGATAGGACAGGGTCTCTTTCTTAAGTTGGAAAACAGTGAGGTAACTAGCTTGGAAAGAGAAAAGGGGAACCAACCCAGGGTGGGGAGAAAAGAGGCCCCAGGACTATCTAGAAAGAACATTTCCATGAGGGGCTCACATACTCATATCCAACAAATCTGTATTTTATGCCTCCTGTGCATCTGACACTCAATGCCCCAGGTGCTAAGGACACAGTGAGGAACCTTATCTCTCTACACTGACAGTTTGGCAGTTTTATGTTCAGAAAAAACAAAATATGAAAAACAAAAAACAAATGAAAAATGCTGAGATTGGACCATCACTAAGCATTTCTTTGGGGGAAAAACACTTTTCACATGAGGAAAGACTAATCAAAGCACTGTCTTATCTTAGATAATTTAATTAAAATGTAAACATTTTCCAGATGGTCACCAACATCCAATACAAGTGGCCCCCAGGGGAAAACCAATGTGAAAATATAGAGAGTGGCTTCTTACAACCTAGAAGGCAAACTGGTGGAAAGCCCCATTCTCCCATCCTGCCATGTACATACTTGTGCACACACACTGGCAGAAGCTACTAGCATGCAGATAGCTGTGCATTCCTTCTGGTTGCTAATCACTAGGGTATGAAGGCCAGGATGGGGCCTTTACAATTATTTCTGGGGTGGGGACAAAAGCCATATTGCTCCTTATTCAGATTCTCCATAGCTAAATGGTTCCTTGGTGTCTTCTGCTGGATGATAGAACCATATGGATACTGAAAACCCATCCACAGGGTTCTCAGGAAACAAAGGTATATACAACTCTGCGCTTTTGGGCCTGGCATCACCTATTTGCACACTGTGGGAAGGGCTCAGTGACTCGAGACTCCCCTTGGATCCACTGACTGCACATAAGCAGGCCCAACCACTCTGCAAGTGAGCAGGACATTGGGGAATTTGCAGATGCCACAATAATGGGGGCCTTCCTGGGATTCAGACAATCTGCAGTCTACCAGATTGTCTCACTCAGTAAGGAATTGTCCCACATGAGCTTCAAAGGTCCTGCTGAACACTGAGGTAGGTGAAAAAACTGTTTATAGTTATCTGAGCCTAGATCTTAACTGCATTTATGTATAAACTCAAAGTAATTATTGCACTGCAGTATTTATTACCCGAACTTTCCAGTAATATCATATAAATGAAATATATTGTTTTGCTCACATTTTTACCAAGAGTTGTTCACCCCTTTTTGAAATGACTACAAACGTTTAGATAAAACTATATTAATCATAGTAGGATTTGTAATAATGAGATTGGGTCAATTTAAGTATCTAACAATGAAAAATTTTACATAGATAATAGAACACTCATAAAATGATATATGCAGTTATACTAATCCCTTCTAATCCGCAGAGGATCGGTTCCAAGACCCCCAGTGGATGCCTGAAACCACAGATAGTACTGAACCCTTTATATGCTTTGTTTTTTTCTGTACATACGTACCTATGATAAAGTTCAATTTATAAATTAGGCACAGTAATACAATAACTGATATTGTATTAACAATATCTGATAATCAACAATAACTGATAATCAAATAAAACAATTAAGTAAAATAAGGGTCACCTGAACACAAGCACCCCAATAAAGCGACAGTTGATCTGATAACAGAGATAGCTACTAAGTGACTAACAGGCGGGGAGGGTATTCAGCAGGGACACATTAGACAAAGGGATGATTCATTGGGGGGATGGAGTGGGCCAGCGTGAGATTTCATCATGCTACTCCGAACACCATACAATTTAAAACTTATGAATTATTTCTGGAATTTTCCATTTAATATTCCTGGACCATGGTTGACTACAGGAAACTGAGATAAGGGGGGACTACTGTGTTAGAGAATAATAATATAGAGAAATGTGAAAAGAAGGATACATACACAGAGTATAATCCCATTTTAAGTACACACACACACACACACACACACACACACACAGAAAAAGACTGGAAGGAAATTCCAAACGTTAACTGTTTTTCTCTTCCCCTCTCTTTTAAAATAAAAGACAACTACTTGATTTTCTACTGACACCTTAATGGAATCATTTTATCCCAGGAAGGGGAATTATGACCTGGGGGTCAGAAGTATTTGGGGTACAGGAGCCCCTTTGGGTCCTGAGTGGGGTCAAGGCTGAGGAGCATTTGAGATGAATGGACCTTCTTCCTCCTCTCCTTCCTTCCATCACCTCTATGTTCTTTCCTTTGAGGACCTGGAACTGAAATTTTAGTTTAGTCTCATGAGTTCTGCAGACTTTTGTGGGCTGGCCTTGAAGCATGCTATCAAGTATGTTTTTATGGAAATGATTCTCAAATTGAAATGACTAACCCCCACAGGACTTTGGAGCACCGTACATTTACATCAGAGTCAGCCTGATTTGTCCTTCTTCCGCCAGTGATGTTGGGGAGGCTACTCTGTATAAGATCATATGAGTGGGTTGAAATGAACACCTGCATTGCACAAAATGGGTAAATTCATTTTCCTTCCATCATATTGTTAACTCAGATATGAACGCAAGCTCCCTGAGGGTGGAGAATTTTGTCTGTTTAATCACCGTAGTATCCCTAACACCTAAAACAGTACTTGGCAGATGATAGTCGAATGACTGCTGTGCACAGGAGCCCTGGCAGTGCTGCTCACTAGTCAATAGTGTAATTAGAGATGCATAGTTAGGGTGAGCAGATAAAGAGACCATAGAACATAATCTCTTTCTAAAAGTAATCTACGGCTTTGTGTGTTTTTCTTTCTGGCTGGAGAAGATGGCCAGGAAGTTGAGTGTGGGGCCAGGCCATGGGGGAAAAGGCAGTGACTCAGGGGCCTCGAGGTTGGAGAAGTTCATCTGGAAGGAGAAAGCTCTGGTGGCAGAGAGGAGCCAGGGTCAGGGGCTGGGTGGATGTTGACTGAGGCAGAGGTCGTGTCAGGTTATTTGACGCATTGGCCTTAGCTGTGGTGCCCAGACTTATTTCCCTTGCCAGAACACAGCTACCACCCAAAGCCAAGAGCAGCACTCAGGTTGGGTTTTGTTTAATTGTTGTTTCATTTCATTTATTTATTTATTTATTTATTTTAAATTGTGGTGGAGTGCGGTAGGGAGAGATCATTTGGGTTTTTTTTAAACTCTGTCCATTTATCTTCCTGAAGGTGTCCCATAAAACTCAAACCACATGTGGTTTTTATACTTCAGATCTTTGTGGTTTGTTCTTCTCCAGCTAGTCAATATTTAAATGTAGTCATGGAGCTGTTTTTTACATTAGCCACCAACTGATCATACTTTCGGAATGGATCTGAAACAATGAAATGGTCCAAGACTGGAGTAAGCAGCTTCCATGTTGCAGGGGGAATGAGTCATTTGGTCAGCCCTGAGCAAAAAGAACAACAAAAAAACCCCAACACACAATGGTTGAACTGATCACCTTGTGGTCACATCTTTTCTGATCCTACCATTACCCTCACATACATATTTGGCATTAAAGGAACAACATACGTGCATATGCTCCAGCAAGAATCATCTTCTATTGTCTTTCTTGGAGCCTGATAGGGCATTGATCCCATTACAGCCAACCTGGAAGTGGTTTTCCAACAATCTCTTTTCCCAGTCAGTCATTTGGAGAATCCAGAGCAGTCAAATGGAGGGGTAAAGTTCTTGGAGGAGATCTGGGGTCATTCAAGTAGAACAAATTCTGTTTTGGCCAAGCTACTGAGAAGCGCAGGATCTGCTATGAAACAGGGAAAGAAGCACGCACACCTCTGTGACACGTTCGGAGAACAAGGTGTGAAATTCCTTCTAAGGGTTGGTGGTCCTCACTGGCTTGTTTCTCTCCTTTCCAGGAGATGAGTTTAGGTCAGTCAGTTGCCTTTCATGACCTTAAATGGAGCTCTGGGATGTGCAGGCTTCCCTGGAACCACCAGAAGGAGTGGCTCTCAGCCTTCCCCAACCCAGTGCCCACTTTTAATAGCAACATTTTCTTTCTTTTTTCTTTGTGGTTGGCGGTGTGGGAATCTGAACCCTTGACCTTGGTGTTATAACACTGCACTCTAACCTCGTGAGCTGAACAGCCAGCCCAGCAACATTTTCTAAAGCTGTTTTTTTTGTTTGTTTGTTTTTTTGCAGCTGGCCAGTATGGGGATCCAAACTCTTGATCTTGGTGTTGGAATACTATGTTCTTAACAACTGAGCTAAATGGCCAGTCCCCCTTTTACAATCTTCAGTGAACCTTCGTAAATGAAATATTCTAACCTCACACATAATTTCCCAAAAAATCAATGTAATCTTCATTAAAAAGAGAAATAAAAGGAATGTAATTTATTGTAAAATAACTTTAATTTATAAGGGATTAGGTACAACTCATTAGAAAACAAAATGAAGTAAGTGGTCAAGTGTTTGCATCTATATGTAGAATCATCATGAATATGACAGCTACCACTGCAGACTAACTCGAATTAGAGACTTAAACAGAGACAACTGGCGATGCCCTTGGGTCTCCTTTCTGCCTGGCTTTTCTTTAACCTGATGAAGACTTTCTGAGGCACCATTTTATTTGCTGTGCCAAAAGGTCAGAAGAGAGAAAGAAGGCTGGGATTAGGGAACCAGCTGCCCTTCACTTTGACCTTCACAGGGATGGATATGATTTATTTATCTTGGTTAAAAAAAAAGAACAAAAACAACTTTGCATTGCATTGGCTTGACATGTAAACTAAGTTAGTCATGGTAAAAACCAAAAAACAAAAAGAAACGGTTCATATCTTCTATTCCAGTCATTGTACTCTAATCAATTTATCCTGAGGAAATAATTTGAAATGACCTGAGTCACCTTATTCTATCTTTCACAAGACCAGAGTTCCCAGGAACTAAGGAGTAATTTAGGCTGACCTAATGGGTATCCAAGCTTCCTCTATCTTCATTATGGAAATATTTTGGAAAAAGTAAAATCTAATTTAGATTTTTTTTAATGATTGAAAACTTGGTGATAAGAACCTTTTACTGAGCATAGGTCATTCAAAGCAACTCTAGTCATCTACCTGACAACTGACCTGAGGATCTGGGCTGGAATAACATCCTCTGGTCTCCTTTCTGCCTGGCTGTCCCATATCAAGACCTGAGACAAGGATGTTCTCATTTTCTATGGTTATCCTTGCTGGACTTCAGAGATGTTCAATACATCTAAATTGGACAGGCAGATGTTTTGGGGTGAAGAGCCTGGGCCATGCCAAACAACAACATTAGCTGTCACTACTATTATGGAGTGAGTTGAAATTCTTCCTAATCAGTGCTCCTTGTTAAAAGAGGAAACAAGGGTAGGTTGGGGAGGGAGGGCAAGACTAAGAGATAAGAAGGCAAAGAAGGGAACACAGCAGGTAAAGCGGCTCTCTTTGTTTACAAAGGGATAATACAATGCAGGGTAAGAATGAAGAGTTTACTCTATTTGATACTTGTGAAAACTTAGGTACTGGTAATTTCAGAGTCTCCATTTATATCATTTGTCTACAACTAGTTTCAAGTATACTTAGCTCTATTTCGAAAAGCTGGCATTGGTCCATTCAATCTGAGCTGCTCCCATTCTCACTCACTAATGCCTCTCCATTTTTGTGCAATTCCAAATATCATTAGACTCAATGAAGACAAATTCAGAAAAAAATAGCCCAAAATTTCCTAGAAAGACAATTTCTCCTAAAAGTTAAGAACGAATAGGGATTAGTAAATTGACTTTATGCAAACTGACTTGTTTTCATTTCACCTGAAGAGGACCATTGCCAAACAGCAGGTAGGTTAAAGTTCCAGGAGAACGGGGAGCCACCTGTCCCGAAATCCACCATTGCAGAGAACAGGACTTCAATTCACTAAGAAAATGTCCAAAGGACCTTTGAGGTAGTCTCGCCCAACTGAGAAATGGAAGGCAGTGCTTATTTTCAAGGCTGCTTTATTCTAGTGGTAAAAGAATAAACAAAGAGAACAGTAATGGCCTGTGAATGTTTTCTGAGGTGGCACATAATAAACTGAGAGGAAACAGGCCTTGAGGCAAAATCTGATGTCTCTGAGCAAGTGAGAAAACAAAACCACAATTCCTATCCTTATGTCCAAGTTCAGCCACCACAAGATGATGGCACTCTTGATATGAAAGATATTAGTGCCAAGAGTCAAATAAGGCTTCAGCAACTTGTTACCAAATGGCTAGAAGAAAGGAGACAGAATGTCCTCATCACAAAGAAATGATTAAGTTTTGTAATGATGAATATGCTAATCACCCTGATTTGATCATCACACATTGTACACATGTATTGAAATTTAACTCTGTGCCCCACAAATATGTATAATCAATATGTTTCAATAAAAATAAAAAATTTTAAAAAGAAAAGGGGGAAAAAAAGCTTCAACAAATTTGAACAGTGTGCAGAAAACAGAGTGTCCAAAACTCTCACTGGGAGGGCATTCATGGAAAACCAGTATGAAGATCAATGAGAAATTTTATTTGCCAAAATACAAAGGCTTCTGTATACAGAATTTCCTAGTCATCCAAGATTTACTCCTACCTAGTGCAAAATACCTCGTGGAGGCACATGTCTAATATTCTTCATTAGCACAGTCAACTGCAATTCTCTTCAACCTCTAATGGCACAAATGTTGACCTAAAGTTTTCTTCTATTGCCCCCCCAATATCTTGAAAATATAGATAAGAGTTTCTCAGAAATGCTGAGAGATACACAAAGATGACAGTATCTCAAAAATATTTATAGCATAAGCAACACATAGAAGTTCAAGCAATGGAGAACAATGGCAATATTAATTCTGGATTCATTAAAGGCTACTATCTGTGACATGCAGATAATCAGTCTTTAAATGCATCTTTAAAAAAAGGTTAAATTACAATATAACTTTATTCTAAAATGCTCAAAAATAATATAAAGACTGTACAATATATTACTCAGGGAAGTAACTGATACCTGTTATAACTTTGCTAGAATTTGGGCTTTTACAAAAATATAGTCCACGAAAGAACTGGGTCAACTCAGTGGTGATTTTCCATAAGGGTAACTCCTCCCACCTCCTACACAAAATAAGCAATTACATTTACATAAAATCAGAATTTAATAGGAATAAAATCAGATTTTTAAATGCATAAATCTGAGAATATAACAATCACTATAAATTATTATGGTTATATATTCTAAATCTCTAGTTCTATTTTCCTTAGCATAAGTATAAAAGTAAGTAAAGGTTTAAAATTTACTCTTGAGATACTGTTACATATTACTATCTTCATGACAAAAGCAATTTATGAATTTATGGGAAAAGGAGTAATATTGATAAAACATATTAGTAAAAGCACTGTTTATGTTTATAAATCAACATTTTAAAGGTTGCTAAAAATATTTAAAGCATAATAAAAGGAAAGTTAAGAATGGCTTTACTCAAACTTGCAGTTTCTAAGATTCATCAGGCCCAGAGAACCTGAAAGTATCAAAGATTAAGTAGACATCCATATTCAAAAGAGTTCCATGGAATTCTCAGAGAGCAGGCAGAGGTCTTGTGAGGACAGTATTTTAGCCTAAACTTTTGGTATCATTCAAACAGGGGAGGAAATGCCTGATATTAACAAAATGCAGTTTTCTACTGGTGAGCTCAGATGACAGCCTACCCTATTTGCCAAAATTAGTGGATGAGAAATCATTTTATGAATTCATCTGAAAACATGAAATACATTAGTGAAGTTTTTCTGCCATCCCTCAATCATCACTTTGCTTGGCTAGGCCAGCAGCCAGCAGGAATATCTCCTTCTGCAAAACTCTTTCAAAGTAATGACTTGGAGGAAGTGATGTGCTGATACCATGAAAAAAAAAAAAAATCCCTCAAACACAAAGACAGTTCAAAAATCATCTGTATATGGCTCAGGGGAAACAAACAGCTCAGCTAATTTCAACTCAAAATAAACCCAAGAGACCAGTTTACAATGGCCACAGCCACACACATGCAGGAAAAACGAACGTCAGCATTTGTTCAGTGATTTTGTTCTGTGCCAAGGGGATGAAAGGGCAGAGTTATCCTTCCTGAGGTCAGGATAGAAGAGAAGAGACACACAGCCCACATGGCTCCAGAAACAGAATTGTATATATGAGGATTTCATACCTTTCTCTCCTTGAGATAGGTGGGCCCTCAACAGCTGCTAGAACAGCAAGTCCCTTTCTGCCGCCACTGCCAGATCAGAAGCTCATTTTGAGCCTCCAATGCATGGTCTCTCTCTTGCTGAGGCTTTTCCATGGGTCTTCCTTCCATGGTGTCTCCCTTCCTAGGAGGAAGATGCCTAAAATACTTACTTCTTTTGTCAAGCTTGAGCTGAAACATCTTCAGTCTTTAAAATGACCAATTTAAAATACTCAAATTTTAAAAATATTCAAATAAAGTGAATACATCACGTTTTATTTGGTTTTGAAAATCATTTAGTGTTCTGTAAAAGCAGTTACTTTTCTGAGAGAACAGGTGGGGACAATTACCCAAATTTCTGAAAGATCCTTATTTTTATTTTCAAATAACTTTTATTTGAGAATATCTTTCTCAGCAAAAGTCTTTAAGTTACCTTTTTCAATCTTAGTTTTATATTCCCATTTTGAGGTGTTTATTGCTAGCTAACAGGGTTAAGGAAACCCAAAGAGTCCCTTGGTTTTGGTTATTCAAGGACATTCACCTTACAGCTGACAACCTATTTGTTTTATTTATTTTTTTTTTTTTCAGAGGAAGACAGGAAAGAGTGATTAGCCTTTAATATCTGAAAATTGTGTCACTGAAATTCAACTGGGTAGTGAGATTTTTAGTTCAAAATATTTAAGGCCCAGATCACATGTGGGGACAATTAAAATGTTTTAAATGATGCTTTCCCTTCTTCAAGTGTTGACTGTAATATTCAAGCTGGGCTCAGGAAGCAGAGAGTTGTCTCAGCCCGGCCACGTGATTGCGGGCCAACGCACAAGGGCAGTTCCAAGCTCTGCAGTTTTGCCATTTGTCTTTCTAGATGGTACATCGGTCAGCAGTCCTCTGCAGCTCATAAAACCCAACGTAACCTTTTGGGCTACTCTGGAAAAAACACATTGAGTAATAAGGGATAGAATGCTTTGTGTTCAATGTTTCCAGTGTTATTCCCTGGCCAGCAGAAATACCAAGTCATAGGCATCTGGAAAAGAGAGACAGCCCAGAAAGAACAATGATCTTACAAAGCCTGTGAACACAGACCTCTCCTAAACATTCATCTACCTGTTTCCTTAATACTTAACATTAGTACTCAGCTCAGTACTGAGCTATAGACATGTCAGCAAACAGTAATTTCTACCAGACATGATTCAAGGGCTAGTGTGGTTTTAAATGGCAGTGGGTTGACTTTCAGGGAGGGAAACTTGGTTGCTCCAATCACCTTGAGGAGTGGTGGAAAATTGCAGGGCCATGCAGTGACAGAGAAAAACGCAAGTGTGGTTTATGGGATGTGAGCCACGTGGGGTCACCTTCCACTGAAGCTTTCTCAGAGGTCTTGTTCAGCTACGGAAAGTTATTAGAAGGCCCATCAGCATAGCTCTGTGTCATTGATACACCATATTATGCTTTCTTGGCTGGTGTGTTCATGGAAAAAATTGAATCAAGTTACCAGAAAGTAGACAAGCTACAATGCAGAGGTGGCCAGGGCATGGCCTAGAAAGGCAGAGGTTCACAGAGGCCTTTGAGGTTTCCCTCATCCCCACAGTCACATCATTTCCTTTGTGGATTTTAACAGTAACAAATGGGACTTCGAAAATGAAGTGGTACGCTAGGTGGAAAATGCCAAAGGTCATCCTGTCTCTTCAGCAGGGTTAAGTTGTTTTTTTTTTTTATACTGTACAAGTCCTCTTTCCAGAATAACTTAAAATTTCATAATTCCAAGCACTTCCTTTGTGCCTACATTCCCCTTCTGACATTAACTGCAGCTGGGCCCACCCCAACCATGGCCAACAGGACAAGAGCAGGCCCCCACCCAAGGGTGGCCAGCCCTGGGCTGTGAGCAGGCGTGGCATAGAAAGCTATGCTCAAACAAGGAAAGAGGGAGCTCACCAGGCAACCCAAGTCCCTCCTTGTCTCATAACTGTGAACTGGGAACCATGAGAGTGCAGTCAGTCAGTAGCCCCAAGAGAAACACGGGGAGGCAAAAAGGAACAGCTGAGCCAGTTAATCGGAGGACATAAGAGGAGAGCAGATCATCCGTCTCCTGGGACCGAGGGCACATCGTGATTTTTCAAATATATGAAGTGCATCCTACTCTTCAATAATTCTAAAAGCATTAATACTGTTGGTAACAATTATAACTAATATTTATGGAGCTCTTACTATGTGCTAGGGAGTGTTCCAGGCACTTTTGCAAGTACTGTGTTATTAACTCATCCAATTCTCACAGCAACTCTGAGATGCAGATGAAGATGATGATGATGATGATGATGATGATGAAACTGAAGCACAGAGAAGTTAAGTAACTCAACCAAGACCACAGAGCTTGTAAGTGGCGGAAACATAGTTTGAACTCAAATGGCCTGGCTCCACAGTCCGTGCTTCTAACTAGTATGTGCCTCCCTGAGGGGCCAGTCCTAGGTTTCCTGTCTCCTTACTGCCCATCCTTATGATAAAGCCCCCTTATTAAGGAGGCCTGATAAAGGATCTGTTTCTTGCTCTCCTGTTGTCTCACAATTAGCATTTTTCTTGGCTTCACTCATTATGAATCTTATTAACTTAAGTATATATTTATTAATTCAAGAAATATTTAATGCTTACTATGTGCCAAGAACTGCTAGGAGCTTTAAAAGCAACAAAGACAACTGAGCCCTGTTCTAGCTCTCAGGAACCTTACATTTAGTAGGGAAAGACTAGGTCTATACACAACCACCATACTAGAAAGTGCTTCCGGTGTTTGTATTGTCAGGTCACACTTACATAAACTGGTACATGATATATATCGTATCCTATCTCTGTACATATTGTGTCCTATTTTTGCATAATAACATATTATATCCCAAACTCACCGATACAATAATTTCTAAACAGCATTTTTTAAAAAATCACCAAAACAAGAACAGACATGGTAAGGATGGCTTCCTTGGAGGTCTTCCTTTCTACGATTGAGGGTCAGAGTGAGGCTGAGGGGCTGGCAACAAGTCAATTCATGCTGGCTGGGACAGCTCTGAAAGGGTGTGTGCTTGTAGGGGTGTTGCAGGGTGTGTGCTTGTAGGGGTGTTGCAAAAGGCACTGCACACAGCAGTGGTGACTTCTGGCAAGGTGTGGCCTGAGGTGAGATGCCATGGCTTCTTCCTCTTTTCTCCCGTAGCTCACTGTGGGCAACTCATTCATGCACAGCTTCCCACCGCCCCCAAATGGGTATTTCTACATGATGGCAGCACTGGCAAGTCTCCCAGGCACCAGATGTCACATCTCCTCCTACCCCACGGCACCAAGCACACTGCTTTGCATTTGATAGGCATTTAATACATTTAAATGATTGTTTTCCCAAATTATAAGAGTAACACAAGTCTACTGTTGAAACAGTGAACACTAGTTTAAAGAAGATAAGTTACCCATAATCCTACTGGGTAGAAATACACATTTTTAACTTTTGGGAATATTTCCTTCTCATCTTTATATGTCTAAAATATTTTAAAATTAGGATTATAATATTTGTAGTTTTGAATTCAGTTTTTGTTATCCTTTCATGCCACTAAACGGTCTTTGAAAAATGATTTTTAATGACCGCATAATATATGTTTATTTATTTAACATTTTCCTATTGCTGGTCATTTAGTTATTTCTTACTTTGCTTTTATAATTGTGCTGATATCAATATCCTTATACACAAATTCCTGTGCACACCTAGGATTATGCTATAGAATAAATTATAGAAATAGTACTGGATCAATGAGTTTGAACAATTTAAATTCACTTTATACATACTGCAAATGGCCTGCTGGGAAGTCTTAGACTCCCTCTAGCCACAGAAAAAGAATGCTACACTCACCATACCCTGTGAACACTGAATATTGTAGTTTTAGAAAATCTTTATCTTGAATTGGTTTTTTCAATGAGTCAGAATAGTGCATATATTTAAATTCTATGCTACTAGGTAAAACTTCAGAAGGGCCACTTACATATTATTAAGAGCAAAATGAGCCTATGACCAGTAGTCCCCAACTTCAATACCACTGAAACCTTAAAATGCTTTCGAATTTTAGAAATGGAAATCACTTTGGAGATCACTAAGCAAACTGTTTCAGTGTATAAATAAGGTAATCAAAGCTCAGAGAGGTTAAGTGACCGGGGTAATGTATATGAGCTGCAATTAGAATTTAGATGTCTTGCCCCGTGAGTCATTTCTTTAGAACAGGTTGATTCATCAACCGAACAGAAGCAGCAAACCATCATCACCAGAGTGAAAACAAGAAAAAAACAGCATAAGAATATATTTGAAAAAAAAACTATTATTGTTGTAAATTCTATTTTATCTTCATGGCACCAAGTCAGAAAACATTATTTTATAGGCAAAAGCAAAAATTCACAACTAAGTACTACTCTATTCTCAATTTCCCTGCTTAAATCTACAAAAGAATTTTTTTCCTGCAACCTTTAAAATATTCAGCATTGATCCATTATTCTCTCATCCAGCCAACATTTACTAAGTCTATACTGTGGCCAGTATAGACTGTGGCCCCGTGCTAGGTCCTGGGGTAGAAGGGAGAAGGGTGCCAAGGTAAGAGATGAGGGATTCATCTTGGGAAGAGGTGGGTAAGAAGACAAGTGAGCAAATCATCATAACGAATGTGCCCAGGTGGTGACAGGTGCACAGAATGCTGTCAGGTTGGCAGAGCAACGGTATGGAAGGCTTCACAGAGGAGCCCACACAGGAGCTATGCCTGCGCGTGGAAGCAGTCTACCATGCAGGGCACCCCAGGAGTGACAGAGCAGGGCCTGTGGGGAAAGGACTGCTGTCAGATGTAGCTGACCATTGTGGCTTGGGGAAACAAGTGCTGGTGGGAGATGAGGCTGGAATTTGGACTTGGAGGTGCTAAGGACCCACGAAAGCTGTTTAAGCCATGGTACCATGGTCAAATTTGTGCTTTATCAAGCTCATTCTGATGACAATATGGGGAAGGACTGGAGACTTTTAGGGCAGGAGACTTATCTGCATTGGTCCAGACCACAGGCTTTGCAGGCCTAAATTAGAGAAGGGGCAGAGGAAGTATAAAAATGGAGATGGATTTGAGCAACATCTAACGGGAAGAAGTAACTTGTTTGTCTTGCATAAAGACTGGTTAGATGTGGGTGCCATTAATGAGATAGGCAAAAAAAGGAGGGCCAGGTTTCAGACGGAAGGAATTTGCAACACTGAGCTTGTGATCCAGCAAGGTATCAGGTATATCCAGAAAGCAAATGGAAACACAAATCTAGAAATCAGGGGAAGGACAAGCAGAGTCACAGATCAGCATAATCAGTATACAGCTCCAACCGCCACCCCCCAATCACCCTGCATACACTTTTACTTCCTCTTGTCTGCAGATAGGTAGAACAACACTGTCCATTAGAAATATAATGCAAATTGGAGTTCCAGTGAAGATGGCAGAATGGATGGTCCCCAGCATCACTCTCTCCCAGAAATCAACCAATTTACAACTATAAAAATGTAACAACAATAGGGCCGGCCCGGTGGCACACTGCTACAGTGTGCCGCTGGGGAAGTGTGGCGGTGCTCCCGCCGAGGGTTCGGATCCCACATACAGACCGGCCGCTCACTGGCTGAGCGAGGTGTGGGAGCAACACCGGGGGTTGCGATCCCGAAGCCGGTCCCGGTCCGGTACGGGCGCGACACTGAGGGTTGCGATCCGTTGCCGGTCACGAAAAAAAAAAAAAAAGAAACAACAGCCAAGCTGAGGCTGCTGGAGCTTGGGGGAAGAGGAGGAGAGACTTACGAAGTGCATGAAGGTGGGAGAAGCCACGATGACAGAAAGAAAAAACTGCTCTGACCATTTTGTGCCACGGCCACTTTAAGGCTGAAGCTGCTGAGTGCATAGAGCTGGAGCTGGCAAAAGCCACAGCTGTGCCCTTCAGATAGAGTTGCATGGAGGCAGCAGGGGAGAAGAGGGCCTTGGTGGCCCCCAGAACAGCAAGACCACTGATAGAGTTCCCGTGGACCCACATAGGAGCAAGGAGCCACAACAACTGAAAAAATGGAGCCACTCAGAGGCCAGTGAGTCACTGCAAGGGACTGTTGCACAGCATATCCCATGGGAAGTGTTTGCAGCAGGGACCATGGGAGAGATGGGCCCACCGGGGCAACACTGGGACACAGCAAGGACAGCTGATTTGCACCCCAATCAGCATAGGACCAATCAGAGGAGACTGGTCAGGAATATAGAATTGCATGGGGTGCAGTTTGATAAAAATACTCAGGCCCAGATCAGAGTTACTATACAACCCAGGTGCACCAAGTCACTGGAGAGCCGGAAGTACCTATAAAGGCAACCATTATAACTTGTGCTGCACAAAAAGCCTTCCCTAGGGAAGCAGCAGCAAAGCAGCAATTTAGCTCAATCACAGAGCTCAAGTACTCATCCCAACAGGAAGTTCCCCCACTTTAGAAGTAAGCAAAGGACAAAAAGATTAGTTCTGGCTCAGACACACCACCAGTGCCTCAGGTCCGCCTGGGGACCTGAGGCTTTGAGCTGGGGACCAGACCCCTGTCCCACAACCAGGCACACCATGCCAGTGCCTTGGGGCCCAAGGCATGGAGTCAAGGACTGGACCCCCCTCCCACAAACAAGCACACTGTGCCAGCACCTTGGGGCCCACCCAGGGGGGTGGAGCTGGGAACCGGACCCCCTCCCCTCAACCAGGCACACCGAGCCAATGCCTCAGGGCCCTCCAGGGACCCAAGAGATGGAGCTGGGGACCAGACCCCCCTCCTCCCACAATGAGGCACACCGCACCAGTGCCTCAGGGCCTGAGGCATGGAGCCAGGGATCAGACCCCCCACAACCAGGCATACCACCAGCTCCAAGGAGCAAGCCAAAAATATCACTTCCATGTGGGTGGCCCATCACAGCCACCACAATAAGCATGGCTGCCACAAAAGTGGCTAGATGCCACAACTACCATGCAGATGGTCTGCCAGCCACTGGAGTGCACTGACACAAGGAGAGTCACCAGCAGAGATAAAGAAAAGAAGAGGATGCATCTCTCCACCAAGCTCATTCCAGAGTGACAGAAGAAGCATCTGTTCTATGATAATATTGGGGGACTGATCACACCTCTCAGCATTGGACAGATCATCTAGGCAAGAAATCAACAGAGTAACTAACCATTATTCTTTCAGAAGGAGAGAAGAAATCTAGGGCAATTAGAGGTGGGCGGGGGAGGAAAGGGGGATGGGGTGAGATTTGTAACAATGATTTGTAACAATATATATGCTAGTAATATTGATTAGATCAACATATCTCAACGATGGACCCCCAAAATACGTATAATCAATTTTGATTCCATAAAAATTTTTAAAAATTAAAAATTAAAAATAAAATAAAGTCCAACTCTTATGTTCTCCCACAACTGGGAGCTGTATCCATAAATAAAACAAATGAATAAAGAGAGACAGAGAGAAAGAAAGAAAAAACAACAATCACACTAATACGTTGAACTTTTAGAAAACTAGAGATGGAAAAGGGGAGGGGAAGGGGAAAGGGAGGGGGGCTAATAAGGAATTGGTCAACAGACACAAAGAATGATTGCATATTGTAATGATGAATAAGCTAACTATACTGATCTAACTACCACACATTCTAACAATTATTGAAAATCAATGTTATATCCTATGTGTATGTATAACAAAAAATAAAATTAAAATTTAAAAAATGTAAAAAAAAAATTAAAATAATAAAAAAATATATATATATATAAAATGCAAGCTACACTCACAATTTGCAATTTTCTAGTAGCCACATTAAGAAAGTGATGTGAAACAGGTGAGATTAACTTTAAGAGTATATTTTATTTAACCAAATATATCTAAAATATCATTTTAACATTAATAAATATAAAAATTACTAATGAGATATTTTACATTCTTCTTTTTATACTAAATCTTCAAAATCCAATGTGTATTTTACACTTACAGCCCAGACTGTCTCAATTTGGACTAGCCACATTTCAAGAGGCCACTGCACTGGAATGTGCAGGACTAGACAGTGACCCACAAGGGTGGTTTAGGCACGAACACAAAGTTTATTTAGGCCTTAGAATTTGTGGAGTTAAATTAAATGGAACTTAACTTTATCAGTGAGGGACCCTCATGCTCTGGGAGGGAGTGCCAAGGGGCAGTGTTACATGTTATTGGAAGTTTGGGAGGTGTGAAGCATAAAGAATCCTTTCCTCTAAACCTTGCCTTTTAGGTTATTGAACACTCTGATGATGAATATGCAAAACTCCTCTTTGGCCTTCTTTCTCTGAATCATCTTGGATGTTCTCACACACTTACTCATCATCGTGAGATTTAAAGACAGCAACCTGAGTGAACTTAGATCTTAGAGCCCTGAATTACTTATCTCTTAATGTGTATATATGTCTGGTCTCCTAATTAATTTCCTAAGGCAGTGGTTCCCAAACTTCAAACATTTGCAAACCAGCTTCATAATTTTGTGATACCTGAATACCATCAAAGCTATATAATTTACTCAATGTTTTTATTAAATTCAACTAACCTAAAAAAAATCTAAGTACATACTTTAGTGTCATCCTAAGTAACTATATCCATGAAATTATGAATTTTATGTTATACATTTTTTCTAGTATACATTATAATAAATAATTTAAATAAAGGATATTTATCCATATGTCTCCTAAAAATCATTTCACAAACTATCAGCAGTATGATTGTCAAACTTTGAAAACACTGTCTGGGGCAAAGGAAAGGAAAGTAACACTACTGGATCCCCTCTATATGCCAGAAGCGTCAGTGGGGTGAACACATCTTAAATTACTGAACCCCCACTCTACTATGAGCAGGCTGATGTTCACTGCTATCTACTGGTTGTTTTTCAGGCTGGCATTTATTCTGGCTGATCAGTACTTGTGCCTAAGAGTTGTTGGACATTTTAGATACCAGCCCTACCTATATGGAAATTATCTTCATTTAAATTTTCCAGATGTTACAGAGATGGTAAGTTTGGGATTTGAGCTTTAACTACAAATATTACAAGGCAGAGACAACTACACCTATCATAATTGTCCTCCTAAGAGGTGCTATGTTTCTTGTTAACAGACTGGCTTTCAATTATGAATTATCTGTAAAGTCCAAAGACTTTAAGAGATAAGAATTGGTAAATTTCAGTGGTGGAGATGCATGGCATTAAAATTGTTTTAAAAAAAATTTGTTATATGTTAATATATGTGCTTCTTTATTAATGCATTAATGATAAGATCCAGTGGTCAGTCTAATAATCACTATAATTTCAAAGTATTAATGAGCATAAACAATATTTGGAGATATCTGTAACTGTAATGTGTATTAACTATACTACTGTTGTGTAATAAATTACCCCAGAACTAAGTAGCTTAAACCAACAAACATTTATTATGTCACAGTTTCTGTGGGTCAGAGATGTGGGCACAGCCTAGCTGGGTGCCTCCGGCTCTAGGTCTATCACAAGACTGCAGTGCAGTAAAGGTGTCAGCTGGGGCTGTGTTCTCATCTGAAGGTTTGACTGGGGGAGACTCTGCTTCCAAGCTCTCTTACATTTCATTGGCAGGATTCAGTTCCTCACTAGCTGTTGGTCAAAGGCCTCCCTCAATTCCTTGTCACTGGGTATCTCTGTGGGGCAGCTCATAACATCGTGGCTGGATTCCCTCAGAGTGAGCAAGAGAGTGAGAGAAAGTCCCTAAGATGGAAGCCACAGTATTTTTAATAACGAAATCTCAAAATTTACACCCCATCCTCTCTGCCACATTTTATTCACTTTTATTTACCAAAAATGAATCATTAAATCCAGCCCATACTCAGGGAGTGATTTATACAAGGGCATGAATTTCAGGAGGTAGGGGGTCATTAGGGACCATTTTATAAGTGCCTATCATATAATAACATAAAATATCTATGATTTCTATTGGTGATGACCTCACAAGTGCTGCTAATACTATTGCAGTCTGTTGGCTACATTCATAATCAAAGGAAATGCAACATTTCAGGGAGTGGTTAGCAAAAATAAAGAGGTTCTATTTTTCCCATCTAGTTCACAGACTTCAGGTTAAAAACCCCTATGTTAAAGGATGCAGCATATCTTGCACCATCTAAAAGTCAGTCTGGTGCTTTGTGGATGGGTACAAGGATTCCTCGCACACCCCTGGAACCTACCATCTGTGGGCGTTTACCATGTTTGTGAAAGATTCTTTTTAAAATTTTTTAAACTATGTGATACTGCTAGTCCAGCTCAGAAATAAATCAACTTTGAAAACTTCCCTCACAGCTGCAAAAGGCAAGTGTTTGGCACTAATAAATCAGGATTAGTGGAGCTCGGCTTACAATGAAACTTCCCCCCAGTTGGGCAGGTGGTCACCATCTGAACTGTAGGAGCAAACAAGCCACGGATAGAAGGAATAACCACTTTTCTAATGACAGGTAGGAGTGCAGTAGAAAGCAAATAGTGGGAAGATGTTTCCTTGCAAAATTCAAATTTTCTTAAACTTGAAACATGAACCAAAGTTATGTTCCTGGGCCTTGCATGACCTCTGTTCATCACCTTTCCAGTCGTAACCACTGCAGGCGTTTTCCTTCAAAACAGTGAAGAACTGCCTGGGATACTATCAACAGGCCCATATCAGAAAACCAGTGAACCAGGGACACAATTATAGGTTTCAATTTTGCCCTTCTGGATCCCAATCAATATTTGTCATCACCTACCCACAAAAATGCCTTCAGTGTTTCATTTTATTGGAGTGGGACGGGGCAATATTCAAAATATTTAAGAACCAATGAGGCACACAACGTCTCATTCTGGAGCAGGGTCCAGGGCACCCTGTGCTGTGCCAGACCCTAATCCTTTAGTTGTTGAATTCTGGGAGAAGTGTACGGTCCTGGGGGTGCACTCAGGTGACTGAGGGTGGTGACGATTCACCAGCCAGTTTTGAAACAACTCAATATTTCAATAAGCAGTACGACTGCACCAGTGCAAATAAAACTGATTATCAACTGTGGAGATGGTGCTGCTCCTCCCAAGAGCCCCCATGGGGGACTTCTGGAATGGGAGCACCCATTGCCCTCCAGTGCTCTGGCTGGCTGGCACTGTAGGGACAGAGCCCAGCCTCCTTTCTGAGCTCTGAGCTGAGGTAGCAGGTCCAGGTCCTGGACCACTTTCAAGGCTCACAGAACCCCTCACTCAGGTCACCTCAGGGCAGCTGGCTGGCAGCCTCCCAGCTTCTGGGAGCAGCTGGGGACAGCTGCTACTGGCTGGCATCAACAGGCTTCTGTGCAAGAGAGGGTTGGGTGTTCCCTTGTGGGTTTGATGGAGGGCATGTTCTCAGCCCGCAGGTGTCAGACTGCCCAAGTAGCCCCATCACAGTATGGGGTAGAAGCCAAACAAAAAACTTTGTTCGTGGTCCTTTCTACTTCAAGAATTGGTTTAACACCTACCTGAAATTTCAGAAAGAAGCCCCAGGTTTAAGGTTTATCATAAAGAAGATCATTTTGCATTCCCTCTTGGTCTACATTGTTTTACTGAAATGCTCTGGTTGGGAAGAAGTCTCTGGGAAGTAGACTTTGGGGGGGAGGGTTGGCACGGTGAGTACAGATAGACCTGGTTCTGTGCAATACTATGACGTCCATTCACCTCTCTGAGGCAATTTCTACCTCTATAAATGGGGCTCGTGGTAGTGCCTGCTTCATAGGTTAGTTGAGGGTCTAATGAGACAAGTTAAAGACAAATTTGTTTTTATTATTATTTTTGTTTATACATATTTATGCGGTACAGAGTTGACTACCAATATTTGTGTATAGTATGTGATGATCAAATCGATATTATAAGACAAATTTAATAAATGTTCTTCTTGTAAGTTGAGGGCAAGATTGAGAATTAAAAACTTTTAGTCTCAGTTTGGGCTAGAAAATGCCAGTGGTATTCCGGTATACTAATTTAGGTATTTAAAAATGGATACTTTTTGTTCATATGAGATGACTAAAAAGCAAAGACAAAAAGGTGACTTTAAAGGTCAAATATAAGTTAATAGTCTTGTATAGACTTAGATCCAACCTGTAAGAACTCAGAGTTCTCCCTCTAGAATGAAGACAACACACCTCCTTTTCCACAGGAAAATAGCATAGATTAATTATATTATTGTATAACTAGACAACATCTGTTTCAATGACAATAAATGCAACTTCAATTATATTAAAGATAGCATTTACATAAACATAAAAATTATAACAATATTCCCTTCAACTGCCTTGACATACAGTATAAGCAAAGGAGAGCTGGATTTGCTTAGGCATTGCTTTTGTCAATTTTGTTTGAAAAAAGTGGTTTTTTGTTTTCTTAAAATAAGAATTATGGAATCACTGGGGCTTAATCAGTGAAAGAAAAGGCTTAAGACAAGAATCCTGAACTTTCCACTCTTGTTTACCCAAAAGAATATTTTCTCTCTGATTTCAGTCCCAGAAATCAATCAATGAAGGAGTCACTGCCGAGTCCCATTCCATGTTCTTCACAGGAGTTTCAGAAGCTGCAGATGAATTCAGGAGTGATATTAACCACTAAGACCATTAAGACGAATTTCTTCTAGGATTCTAACTCCTACATCCAGAGGTCTATATCCAGCTGCCTACTCGACATCTCCTCATGGACTCCTGTCTAACAGACATTCCAAACTCAATGTACCCAGACGAAAATCCTACTGTCTGCCCTCAGCCCCAAACTGCTCCACTTACAGCCTTCCCCATCACAGTCTGATGGCATTTACATTCTTCCTGAGCTTAGACCAAAACCCCTGGAATCTTCTTTGACTCTTCTCTTATGCTTACTATTGTTCAAACCAACAGTTAATCTTGTTGGTTTTACCTCAAAATAACCAGACGCTAATCACTCCTCACCACCTCGACTGCTGCCAGCTGGTCCACAGCCCCACCTTCTCTCACTGGAGTGTTGCAACAGCCTCCTAACTGGCTTTTCTCTTCTACTCTTGCACTCCTAGAGTCTGTTCTCAATACTGCAGACAGAAAGATCTCTAAATGCAAAGTCAGATCATTGTTTCTCCCTTGCTCAAAGTCCTCCCGTAGATCCCTCTCACTCTGAGTGAACGCCCAAGTCCTACAAGGGCCTACAAGGCCCAACAGGATCTTGCTTCCAATTGCTCTCCTCCTCATTTCCTCTGCCCTAGTCACACTGGCTCCTTGTCACTCCCTGAATGTGCCACAGGCATGCTCCTGCTCACCGCCCCCCTGTGCTTCCCCACAGGTACCTACATGGCGACTCCTCTCTCCTCCTCCACGTCCTCACCACCTTCTCCACGACAGTCCCATAACCACCCCACTTAAGTCCACACACACACACCCCTGTGCTTCTGCTCTTCCTCAACCTGCTGTACTTTTCCCACGGCATTATCACCTTCTGACCTTCTGATATAACTACATCAGGTCATACAAGGGTACTTCAAAAAGTTTGTGGAAAAAGAGAATGAAAGATAATACAAATCTTTCATGAGCTTTTTGAAGTACACTTGTATTTTTAAGGTTTATTGTTGATTGTCCATATCCTTCAACTAGAATAAAAAATCCACAAGGAAGGTGCTCAATACATTTCTGAATTAAGGAAAAAGGCTAAAAAAATTTAAATAAATAAATAAACCCTATTTTAAAAAGTGTCCTAAAAGGGCCTTGTGATTTTCTATTATATTTCATTTTCTTCTTTTAATAATGCTTGTGGCATTTTGAAAAGAAGCAACAAAGAAGTAGGACTGACACTGAGGAGAGGCTGCTATTTGCCCAGGAAAGACCCTTAAGAGTGGCATTTCTGGGAAGGAGTAGATCGCCATGGTTCAAGTACAGAATTGCTATCGTAGAGGTCCTAAAACCTGCCTTTTGCCCGGGAGCCAGAGGGATCAGGATCAGAATAGCTGACTCATATTAAGAATTCACAAGAGGCACACCGTTTACAAACGATGTCCAGTGACCACGTCCATCCTCTAGAGTATATTCTTCTGAGATAATGGTACCCAGAAAGCTGACTTAGTATCCAAAAGGTGGTTCAGGGACCTTGGAATCAGTGCTAAGGATGGCTAACTCTTTTGAGGGCTGCTTAACTCAAGCCACGGTGAACTCTGATCTTCATCCATACTTCACAATAGATCTTCATCCATATGTCTCAATCCATATTCATGTCTGCAAGATTCAGGGTCTCTTTTCCTAGCTAATCTTGAGCAAACATTGGAAAATTTTCCTCTCTAGGCTGTCCTCTTCTTTGCTCCAGGAGGACTAATTCATTGTACACAAACTCTCTCCAGGTAGGATGGATTAGGTTTCTTCTACAAAATTCAAACCACAATGCTGTACTGTTTTCCAGGAATTAAGCAGAGATCACTTTGCTGGAATTTTGGGAGTTTCCCAAATCCTCAATCTCTTAGGTTACTCCCATTAGGCATGTGTCTGGCCTCTGTAAATCCTGAGGGGCACCTGTTCAGATTCCAAGTTCTTGGGATCTTTCCACATTGCTCCCTATGTGGTGACGAGTGCTGGAGTCAGAGGCCTTGTTCTATACCTATGACCATCACCAATGAGCTATTTTGACCACAGACAAATGGCCTAACCTTTCCAGGCCTTAGTTTCCAAATCTAAAAATGAGGAGATGGAACTCTCTAGGGTCCTTTCTATTTCTAAAAAAATCCAAGATTCTATTTTTTACTTACTTCTTTAAGTTTTAAATAACGACAACGGCATCTGAAAGCCTCTTTCCGAAACTTTTCCCAAGGCCAAATGTTCTTGGCACCGAAGTAGAGGAAAAAAATAGTTTTTGAATAACCTAATACTTCTGTCTTTCAGAGCAATTATCCTCTGGCCTTTTCGACTCCCTTTTCTCTACTGCTACCTCCTTATTAATCCTTAAAAGAAGTATTTAAAACCTAAACTCTTCATCCTTCTTGATTCACCAGGAATAACAACATTATTTTTTTCCAAACTATTTTTCCTATATAAAACATCTTAAACATTTGTATTCTGGTAACTATGCCCATCAGCCTTGATTTGTCCCTCTTTTGCAGGGAAGCTTATTAAGTGTTCTGGGGAAGAGGAATAAAAATCTTAGAGCCAGGGCAGGTGGTGGTGGGGTGGGGGAAAGCATGCTGTCCATGCAGGTATGTTCTGGTCTGAGTTTTTAGAAGGTGATGGGCATGGGATGGCAGAGGTGAAAGTTAGGAGCAGAAAGAAGAAAAAGAGCAGAGGAAAGCAAAGAAAGAGCGAAGGCGCACGTTGTTTCCTTTAAAAGGGCGTTAGGAAAAGCCCTGGTGGCAGTTCATCAAGAACGTTCATTTAGTAAAATGACTTCTAGAATTGGGACTTTCCTAAGAAGTCACACTGCAGTGAGAAGGTAGAGTTGGAACACCAGTTCTCTTCCTTCAGCAGTTCCCTCTGTGCAGCTCTCTGTATAGCAGCTGGTGAGGTATTAGGCAGCCCCTCTATTGGTCCTGCACCCAGTTTTCAGGAGTCAGGGTTATTCTATGGGTCTCTAAAACCTTTAAGAACAATCTTTCCATTGCTGGCCTGAAAATCAAAGAAGATACTCCAAATCACCACCATTCAATAAATCAGTGACTGGGGCTGGCTGGTTAGCTTAGTTGGTTAGGGTCTGGTGCTGGTAACACCAAGGTCCAGCATTAGATCCCTGTAATGGTCAGCCACCAAAAAACAAAACAAACAAAAATCAACAAATCAGTGATTTACTGAAAGAAGAGCAGATCACTAGCAAACCTTCTAAATGAATCTATATGTAGAATATATATATAACCTCCTAGTCTGAAGTTAGCAGCATATTCCAAATAACTGTAGGCTCCCAGATATCATCTAATGACTTTTAATTGAGGAAACACATGCCTGAACAATTTCCCCCATTATAATATATATACATACATATATACACACACATATATATATACATACATATATACATGCACACACGTGTGTATGTGTGTGCATATGAACATGAATCCTGGCATAACAAAAGACTCTGTTTTTAAGCCAACTAGGACTACAAATGAATACAATGAGTTAATTTAAAATATGACATATTAAAATCTAGGCACAAACACAAGTAGAAAGGAAGCCTAATTCATACCAGAAAATATAAAAACAGACCACTCTGGTAAGGATCTAGCAGTTAGTCTCAAAACAGTAACTTCTCCTTAGTATCAAAAAATTGCAATGTCAGTGGTGTATGAATACCTCCTGATGGAACTGGCGTAGGATGTCATATAAGCTAGGAATAGGTGCCTCTTAATTCAGTTTGTTGCACCCTGACAGGGTTCCACCTCAAGGACTAATCTTTTCCCAGTTTATTCTTTTTCAGGAAATGCTTTCTATGTCCTTTCATAAACAAACAAATGCAAGTATTTGCATCATTTTATGATGCCTTGGGGTGGGGGGCAGTGTGCAACACTTAGAAGCTTTTTTTTTTTTTTTAAACAGCACCAACCTTCTGACTGATGAAGAAACGGAGGGAAATTGAAATGGCACAGTGAGAAATTAATCAGGCAGACAGACAATCCCTTCCATGGTAGTGTCACAAGTACACATTAGCATCCATGACATTTTAGTTAGACGACAGCACCTCCAGCAAAAGAATCACCACACAGCAGTGTGTCAGGCTGTCCATCACATCTTCCCTGCCATTTCCTTCCAGAAAATCTGTAATCTAAACACCTACCATGGCCACCTCTCCAGAACAGCCCCAGAGGTCTTGTTCGTTTTCCTGGGACAGTAGCCCAAGTCCCCTTTGGATCCTTACTACCCAGATGCAAAACATGAACATTTTGTTTGAGGCATTCATGAAGGAAAATGATAATAATCTTATAATCTGTGGTATCCTCAAGTCTGTGTGTTTGGAGGGAGAATGGTATAAGAAGACATAAACCTGATGATTCTCTGAAGCTTAACACAGAAGCTATCATATCATCCAGGAATACCACTGCTGGGTATATACCCAGAGCACTGAATGCAGGATCTCAAAGAGATATCTGCAAACCCATGTTCATAGCAACATTATTCATAATAGCCAAAAGGTGGAAGCAACCTGAACGTCCACTAATAGAAGAATGAATAAAGAAAATGTGATATGCACATACAATGGAATATTATTTGGCCTTAAAAAGGAAGGAAATTCTGACACATGCTATAACATGGATGAACCTCAAAGACATTATGATTATGCTAAGTGAAATAAACCAGTCACAGGAAGACAAATTCTATATGATTCCACTTATACGAGGTACCCAGAGTAGTCAAACTCACAGAAACCGCAAGTAGAATGGTGGCTGCCAGGGGCTGGTGGGAAAGGGAAAATGGGGAGATGTTTAACGGCTATAGAATTTCAGTTTTGCAAGATGAACAAGTTCTGGAGATTGGCTACACAACAATGTAAATATACTTAACACTACCAAACTGTTCTCTTAATGGTTAAGATGGTAAATTTTATGTTATATGCATTTTGTCACAATTAAAAAAAAACTAAAACTTGTGGTTCCTAGTATTTCTCAATGTGATGATGATAACAGTAATACCTTACCATGACCTGGAACTTCTCTCTGAGAAACTCAGAGAACTGGACCTCTAGATTTGCTTAAGCCAACTCAAAATGATTACCAAGGTGAATTCAGTTGTAAAGGTTGCACTCACCAGAGTTTTATTTTTTATTTTCTTTTTTCCTTACTAGCGTGAATGTTTTGTATATATCAACATTTTATCCCTCTGAAACCCAGGCCACCCAAACATCTGTAGATGTTGACTTGAAGTGTTACTCTTCTATTATCCAAGATTCTGGGAGAAGAGGTCTGCCTATATGTCAGGGCCTGAGGGACAAGAGAGACTTGTCAAGTCAGCCCCATTCCTCTTATTTACAATAATTTAGTAATGTGCCCATATTGTTCCTCCTATAAAATTCACCATTTTTTCTCCAGATTAAACATGACCATTCAACTCTTTCCACTTTTGACCTTCAAACTGAACTCAGCTGTTCAACTTGGCATTCATTCCTGTCTAAAAATTACACATGAGATTAATACTCCATGTGCTGTCCACCATCTAACATGATCTACTACCTTCTGCCACTCTGTATCCTCCTCTGTTTTTTTCAGAACCACAACCAGTCCTGGGGATCAGAGGTACTGCATAATAATGACACTTTAAAAACCTTTTCTTGCATCTCAAACACAAAAGAACCTACTGAAAATGGAAAGCTGGAAAGGGGGCTGAGAAATGGCCAGGGAGAGAACAAATGTCCCCAGAAGAAATGGAAACAGCTTTTGGAAGAATACATTTGCAAAAAAGACATCAGGTCCATCCAGATAGCATTTTAGCAAAACAAAAATCCCCATTCTACTATGAGCAGAAGATCAGAAGAATACAAAACTCCCTAAATAGCAAGGCTCTATGACCAATTAAAAAAGCAAAACAAAACCAAAAGAAGAGCTCCTTCTAGGGATGTCCAGCCACTCTATAAATTGTGAGCCTCTTCCTGGTGCTCATGGATGGCGCCATATATAGGACACCTTTCTACCACAGTTCCTGTCCATGTGTCTCCTCCAGGCATTTGTGCAAAGGGCTCCAATCAGCAATAAAATCCAGTCTTCTCTCCATCCCCAACACCCTTTCATAAACAAACAAATGCAAGTATTTGAAATGAAAACGTGGCCTGCCTCTGTCAGAGCTAGTGCAGGTTTCTGAAACCACTACAGCTGAGATCCCCAGCTTAAAATCCTCCCTTATTCTGTGAGCTTCCTATCTTCTTGCACAACATGGTAGTAAAAAATGAAAAAAATGTGGCAATCTGAGGACATAATCAACAATGATTTTTCTCTTTCATCATCACTGTTCTGTTATTTTTCATTACTGGCATATAAACAACACGTGAGCCCACTAACCATTCACCCCTTTGTTGTTTTTCTGTACAGACACATTTTAGAATGCTCTGGACTGGAATGAAGAGAAGAAACAGGAAAGTCCTAATCCTAGTCTCCTCTCCTCCTTACCCTCCCTGCCTCGATTAACACGTTAACATAGCCAAAGAAGCCATCTGCAGTGGTATGTTTTCCAAAACGTCCAGAAAAAGCTCAGCGACTCTCTAGCTAACCTGTTCTAGAGCTTAACAACAGCTCAAGAATGTAGTAACTTCCTTCTCCTAACTCAGATTTGAGATATTTTCCTTTTTCAAATACAGGTCTGAAAGCAGCAGGTCATTATGTAACAGCCTTTTATTGACTTGAAGTTCTTTATTAGAAACTGTCGCTCCTTGGCCATAGGATTAATAACCTTGGGCCCTTTTGATGTTTCTGGGCTCTTATTTTCCAACCCTTATACCATCTCTCTGGCTCTTTTGCAGACTCCTAAATCTTCCTTTCTATAGGAAGCACAGGCTGAAGACACGAAGCTCTAGTAACAGTCAAAGCTCATGGCTTCTTCAGGTCCTGCTCGCTGCAGCTGCAGGCTATGCTCGCTTCCACTCCAGTGCAGGCAAAGGACTTCCTCATCTCATGTTCAAGCTGTCTCTACCCCTTCTCTGCTCTCATTTTATGTTAGTAAGAGAAGGAATGGGGAAAAAAAGGAAGGAAGAGAACAGAAAAAATTAAAAAGAAAAGGAAATTAAAGAATTTATAAAGACAAGAAATTATCTTAACATGAAATGCAAGCCAAAAGATGAGTTTTATGAGATCAAAAGTACATAAAACAATGTGCTTTTGCACACAGCCTTGTAGCACATTTTTACAAACAACATTTCTGTTATTTCTAATATCCTTCAAACACCCCACATAAGCTAATCTGTCCTGTTTCAGTTTTACGCTAATAGGTAAGAACTAGAAGAGGCTTCGCTAAATTCCATGAAGTAAGTTATTTAATGAACATCTGAAGTTTTGTTTTTTAAAAGTCACAGAAGTTCTAAACAGGGAAGCAAGCGATTCTGAGAATTTCATTTTCACCATAATGGCTCAATGTTTGTTCCTCTAACGATGTGTGGTTGGTTACCAGCTATGCACGTTCAAAGCCAGAGCAATTTCTTCACATTAGAGAAATAGTTAAAGACAGTTCAAGGAAAGAAAATGAGTTCGGTATTTTAGAACAGCTAAGAAAGGTTCTTCAGGAGGAAAAAAAGCACTAACCTGTGTTGTTTTAATCTGCTGAAAACGAACAAGTTCTCAAGTTCCCCTGCGATCTTCTAGCCAGTTTCCTGTAAATGTTGCATGTGACATTACACTTCCTCACTGCACCTTCTTCAACTTGCCTCTCTAGCTGGTCAGAGGCATGTGATAAGATCGCCTCGCTGCTTGCTTCACATGGTGGTGACCCTGTGCATACAGAAACGGTGTCTGTCTGCAGCAGTTCCCCAGATTGTTTTGGGTGTTCCTATGACACAGGTGAAGAGGACATATGCCAGAGGGGAGCAACGTCTGGACTCCTGGCACTTGTGACTCCACAAGGAAGGAGAGGGGGAAAGGGAGAGACAGGGGGTCTTGAGTCCCAGGGTCAACCGTCTTGGGGTTGGGGGTCAGCAGCTGAGAAGGGGCAGAGGGCTCGCAGTAGAGCCTGGGGCTTGGGTGCTCTCCCGTCATCAGTCACTGGTGCCCATGGGACTGCTGAGGAAGGGCCTCTGTGGCACTATGCTTCTCTCTGGAATGCACCACCATCCAAAGAGCACACCCAGGTCTTGGCTCACATTTTTGGATCTTGCAGAGTCCATGGACACATCCTGAATTTTCTAGGACCGTCTCAAGTTCACATGCAATGTATTTATTCACGCTGTTGGATGGTGTGCCCTAATTCTTGGTTCAGAAAACAAACCCACCATACTCTCAGGCTTCCAGGGCTAAATAACTGGCAGACCTTTTCTCCCACTGGCCTCCAACTATGCCAGACTTTGGGTTTCCCCTGTAAGGGCTGGCATCATCTTCCTGCAGGATGGTGGTGGGTTCTTGGTAGCATGTGAGCTCTGACCATCGGGGGCTCTGATGCTGGCCTGGCAAGATGCCGGATGGAGTGCTCTGATGTGCCCTCTCTGCCCTGGACAGGCGGCAAGACTGAAGGAGAGCTGGGGCAGCGACTAGGCAAGAAGCCCTAGGGCGCCATTTCTAGCTTTCTTGTTCCTGTAGGCAGTGCCTTCCTCTTTCCTTTGATAATTCTCCTAGCTATCAGGAGGATCCAAACATACTGGAATTTGTGGATGTAGGAAGTGGTGTGTGGGAGTAAAACGGTGTCCTAAACCAAGGGGAATATTCTGCAATTTGTACAATTTGACTCAGTGCAGAACCCCCAAAGTTGTTTCTATTTGGGCCACCTGGCATAATTCTTTTTAAAAAAATACCTTCAAAGGGACTTTTTGGGTTTTTTTTATAAAGGTAACTGGAGACAAGTTCCAAGTTTTGAAAATATTACCCTATAATTTCCCAATTAAGTTTTCCCTGTGAGAACACCAAGTAAGGAAACGAGTCCCCAGTAGGAACTGTGGACGACAGCAAAACTCTGAAGTCTCACCACATGACTGCATTTCTGGCTTTGAAAACATGTATGTCACCATTTTCACAGTTGATGGCTGGTTTTCTGATTATATTGTATGTTTAGATTAGCCAGTTGAGTCAAGATGGCTATCCAAGCTATAGACATGGCATGAACATTAAAATAGGAATAATGGTAAAACTTTTGCCATCTTAGAGTCAGAAATTGCAAAGAACTTTGGAAAAAGAAAATACTACAAAGATGAAAAATAATGATGACTCCACTTGAATGTATTTAGAAGTGTCACATTCTGGGTTAAGATCTCAGTTCTACTTCTCAACTAAGCATTTACAAATGCTCACTTAAGCCAGGCTCTGTGTGGAATTTTTAGTCTTAACAAAATGCTTTATAATTTCCCTTTAAAATTCCTAGCCCGGCTTTCTGTCCATAATTTTTTTTTTCTGCTTAGGCATTTAAAAATTTTAATAGACTATTTTTCAAAAAGTTGTAGATTTACAGAAAAATTGAGAATACTGAGTTCCCATATATTCTACTCACAGTCTCCCCTATTATTAACATCTTACATTTAGTATGACACATAAGCAACAATTAATAAACCAATATTGATTCATTATTACTAACTAATGTCCATAGTTTATTTAGATTTTCTTAGTTTTTACCTAATGTACTTTTTCAGTTTTATGATCCCATCCAGGACACCACATCACATCTAGTCATGTCGTCTTAGGCGCCTCTTGACTGGGACAATTTCCCAGACTTTCCTAGTTTTTGATGACCATGACAGTTTTTAGGAGTACTGGTCAAATATTTTGTAGAATATGCCACAATTGGGGTTTGATGTTTTTCTCACAATAAGACTGGGGTTATGGGTTATTTGGAGGAAGACACACAGGTAAAGTGCTGTTTTAATCATTCATAGCAAGGACACACACCATCAATATGATTTAATACTGCTGATGCTGGCCTTTGTCACCTGGCTGAGGTAGTGTTTGTCAGGTCTCTCCCCTATGAAGTTACTTTCCCCTCATTGCCACCTTTCCATTCCACATTCTTTGGACGGAAGTCTTTGAGGGTGAGATATCTATGTAAATTATGTGGAATTCTTCTGCACAGAAGATCTACCTCTTCTCCACTCAATCATTAACCTATACCGGTATGGCCTTATGGATTTTATACTTTGCATTACAATTCACCACTACTTTGTTTTGTTACTCACATTATTCCAGCTTTGGCCACTGAGAGCTCTTTCAGTTAGTTCCTGTGCTGCTTTGACATAGCCCTATCTGTGTTTTTTATTTTTTGCTTTTGAGAACTACCTTACTTTCTGGCACTACAAAATGCTCCAGGCTCCAGGTATCATGTATAATACCTTCCCAACTGTCCATGATTTTTTTGTTTTGTTTTCACAACAGGATAAAAGAAATCCATGGGCCTGAGAAAACTTATTTGCCTTCAATTCTCATTAATTCTGCTCATGTGTATTAATAAAAATCTTTTTTAAAAAACTGCTTTTATAAAATTAGTCCTAGCCTCTACCAGCAGCAAAACACCAACACACCAGTTGGGTGAAATTCTGCATTTCTTTAATTCCAAGATGCATATTTGTGTTGGTAGTGTTTGGTTTTTTTTTTTTTTCTTGCTTCATATTTTAACATTCCTGGAATTAAAGTGTACTTTTAATATTGTGTCTTTTTTCCCCCTCATTTGCCATTAATTTGACAGTAGACCTTACAGTTAGTGATGGTGACCTGGGACTGGAGGAAATAGAGCAGTCAATTCTTGTTTGGACTAATGAAGATCATTTAACTATTTTCAATGATTTTTTTTTTTTCCCACTGAACACATATTTTGATTAAAGTGGTTTGACATGTGCATCTATAGACATTTAAACAACAACAACAACATTTTTACCTACTCCCAAACACATTCTAACTACCTCAAACCACAAATTCTCATCAAGTCCTAAATACAGGGAAAAGAGGGGAAGTGTTAAATTCTTTTCTGGGCTTACTGTCTGACTTCTTGTCCCAGATCTCACAAATCCAACTGTCATGCCCAAGGAGCCTAACGTCAACCCTGCAGGGTTGGGGGAGTGGAGTTTCAGGTTGGCAGGTCAGAAGACTCCTCCTTCACTTTCCTACTCTGGGCAGCCAAACGAGTGCAGAGTGGCAGAACTGGCCATTCCCTTCTCTATGGCCAGGATCTTCTTTCCAGCTAATGAACCACTGTTGCTTTGGCAGCATCATGCTTTATAGATTTTTTTCCTTTACTGGACAGAGACTAATTCAACCATTCACTACTGAAATATTTCACAAATGAAAATGCCCAATCTTTTCATTGAGTTAGACAGAAGTTGGCTACTCTAAACACTATTTTCTGTGCCATTCCTGTGTAAAATGTACCAAGATACCAATAGTGCCCTAATCATCTCGCCAGCACCCAGAAAGGACTGGAAGAGAAGTTGCACTGACTTTTTTCAGCAACAATTTACCAAGCCCTTACTACATGCCAGACATTGAGCTAAGTGATTTACATACATATTTTCATTTAATTCTCATTACAATCTTGTGAGGTAGGTACTATGATCCCCACTTTACAAATGAAGTCACCAAGCTTAGAGAGGTTAACTAACCTGTCCAGGGCCTCTTGATAAGTTTGAAGCCAACATGCAAGCTCAGCTATGTCTGACCAGAAACTCAGAGCCTAATTTCTACTGTTTGCTATAGATAGACTTAGCATGCATTAACTCATAAATGGCACTATACTAAATACAATCCTGTTCTCTATTTTTTGCATATGTTTTTCAACTCAACCAAACCTAAGCTGCAAGGAGGGCATGCAATTTAACCTAGTCTTATTTATTGTTATATGTTTATCTTATTCCTGCCATTTTATCATATGTATTCTATTATATTGTTTCCTTCTTGTCTCCCCACCTCCCTTTTTTCTTGACTTATGCTGATTGACCATACCTTTTATCACTGTAGAACCCTCTACTCCTGGCTTTGTATGTGTATTTTAATATCTAAATGGTTTAGAAATCCTCCTATACTTTTCTCTAGCGATCAAATATATGTGACCTTTCTTGGTGAACATCAGAGAACTACATAGGAGAATCCTGTTAAATGTAAAGTCAGTCCACTATTTTGGGAAACATAATGGTAGGTTCATGTTAATAACAATTATATATTGGGGGTGCTGATATTCTACAGGTACCAAAACCCCTTCTAAAAGGGTACACTGTCAGGTTGCCATCCACTCCCCAACCCCTCTTCCTATAAGAGGACTGGCTACGCTACAGCTCTCACAAATAATGTGGGGTAGACAGGCTGCCAGAAACCCACTGGCTGAGACATAGCCAAGAACATCCTGGGAAATGCTTTTGCAAGTTCTGGACTCTGAGATATGCAGGCACCTTGGAGATCTGTATCTGTGTTTGTAAGGGAGGCTATCAGGGTGAGTTTTCTGCCAACTCACTTCCAATCACTGAAAGTCATCATCAGCTGAGGAATCTGTCCTAGGTCATAAGAATGTAAATATATTCTCTAAAGAGTTGAAAAACTCAGTTGAGAAAATAATGTTGCTAGACCTGCTGAGGGGCTAGACGTCTGAGTTTCCTAATTATTAATAAAGAAGGCACAGTAGGTTAGTTCACTTAGAGCGTGGTGCTGATAACAAGCTCAAGGGCTTGAATCCCTGCATGGGCCAGCTATCAAAAAAAAAAAAAAAAGGCATAATAATAAATATGAATACACAACCTTTTTTTCTTTTCTAAAAATGGAGTGGTTTTCATTTTTTTAACACTTTGATACCATTGCAGGGGAGATGATGGAAATTCTGGCCATAAAATACAGGTGTTGTTTGTGTGTTTCTTAGTATGTGTATATGTTTGAATAAAGTTTAGCATTAAAATTCCTTATTTAATTTTTCATGGAGAACCCAGGGTTGATGAGGGGGAGAAGATAGGGATAAAGGTATAACAACTGTTTAAAGACCTGTTAGTAGTGGTTTGGACCACAAAGAAGAAGTAGTGAAATACCTTTAAAAAGTGTTTCGGGGGCCGGCCCGGTGGCACACTGCTACAGTGCGCCGCTTGGGAGCGCGGCGGCGCTCCTGCCGAGGGTTCGGATCCCACATACAGACCGGCTGCTCACTGGCTGAGCGAGGTGCGGGTGCAGCGCCGGGGTTTGCGATCCCGTTGCCGGTCCTGGTCTGGTAAGGGCGCGACACTGAGGGTTGCGATCCGTTGCCGGTCACGAAAAAAGACAAAAAGGAAAAAAAAAAATAAGTCAAACTCACTCCAAAGAAAACAAAAAAAATAAGTATGAATTTAACAAAAGATGTACAAATCTTATATACTGAAAATTTCAAAATGCTGATTAAAGAAACCAAAGAAGACCTAAATAAAGAGACACATACCATGTTAATACAGTAAAGATTTCAATTCTCCCCCAAACTGACCTATAGGTTTAATGAAATTCCTATGAAAACCCCAACAAAGATCCTGTAGACATGGCTATCGATTTTTATATAACGTATTTTTAAAAAATTAACTTAGGGGCCGAGCCCATGGTGCACTCGGGAGAGTGCGGCACTGGGAGCGCAGCGCCGCAGCGCTCCCACCGCAGGTTCGGATCCTACATAGGGATGACCGGTGCGCTCGCAGCGCTCACTGGCTGAGTGCGGTGCGGCCGGTCTTGAAAAAAGGACAAAAAAAAAAATTAACTTAGTCTCAAAAACACTGAGTTAAATATTATTTTTAATCATTCTCATATTACAAATGGGGAGTCTCAGATTCCAAGAGTTGAAGGGATTTTTTCAAATAAGTCAATAAGTGATAGCACTGATGTTCGAACCTCAAGTTTCTGACTAACAGTCCAGTGTCATTTCCAGTGCCCACCAAAGCTGCCTCCTTGTTGATCTGTCTCTGAAAGAAACTTAAACCCATGCACAGCACATGAGGGCTGGGCAGGGAGGAACTGTAGTGAGCCATGCCCTTGGTGTTAGCACTTCACAGTGTAGATCAACAGTCCAGTCAGACCCCACAGCAACTGTTTCTACACTGACCCTGGGGGATTTCTGGAACATTATATCATACAAAGGCTTTCTTCACTAGCAATCATACAAAAAGACACCATGCACTACACTTCTGAGTCCTTGGAACAGCTAAAGGGAAGTTGAAAGGTCAAGAAAGCTTCCTTGCTAGTACACTTCACACTGATGCCTTATTTATGGCACTGTAATGTAACCTCAGCCAGGATTATCAAGCTCTTTGACCAGCTAACCTTAAAGTCAGAGCCCTACCTAGCAGGGTCATTCTTCTTTGGCATACCACAAGGCCTGATAGCCAATAACCAAATTGGCCCTTTCCAATATCATGCAGTTGAATTTCATATAAACAGTCCTTTCATTCATCTTTGTTGTTGATAAAAACATTGAAAGGAAATGGCAATTTCACTTGTTCACAAAAAGCCTGGCTAGGAACACATAGGAAAGCCTTGCCATTCATATAGGATGAGTTTTAAGAAGCTTCATAAATACAGAACTCCAGAGATAGCCGAGAGACGGTACCAAGAACCAAGACACCCTCCTATATTTGCTGCTCCTTTCTTTTAGGTTGAATAGAGAATAGACTAACACAAGGCAATGTAAACAATCCAAAAGTGTGCTGAGGGTGCTGGGAGAGACAATGAATGGTAGGTGAGTCTGTGAGACTGTGACCCTAACTTGCTCCATCTGGAAACCCTTGCCACTCGCTATGTCCTTTGCATGAGCACTGCACATCGAAGTTATACAGTAAGTAGGGGCAAGGTCACTAGAACAATTGCTAAAAATGGCTTGCTGACTACAAAGAAGGGACCTAATGATTAAGTACTGGTAGGGCGACAGTCAGTCTGGCTACCTACATCAGAAGACCACCAAAGATAATATTCACTGTCATAAGTAGTGACATTAGCTTGTTTCTTAGTAATTGCTTCTTGGCTTTTCCCACTGCTTTCCGTGAACTACCTATATAAAGTTAGGCTCCCAGGAAGTGGCACAGAAAATTATGCATATGCTACTGGGTAGCTGCCCAACTGCTCCATCACCCAGTAAGTATCCTTGTAATACAATTCTCTGCTCTACAGCACGGAAGTGCCGGCTTCGTTTTTCAGTCTTAAGATACTTTCTCAGTTTGGTGGGCAATTTGCTTTTAGCCCACCTTCACATACCCTCATTATGCTGATTTGTTGCTCTGGCTCAGAATTTGTGTTTTCCTCACACACATATGTAATCTGGGACCAAGAGAACACCCAATTAACTGTCTGCATAATCTTCCTACTTAGGTGCATCCCTCTCTCCCACATTTACAAGCACACAAAATATGGGAGAATTGGTAAACAAGTACATATCACTCCTCAATGGAAAGATTCTGGAACCAAACTGCCTGGGTTCAAATACCAGGTCCATTACTTACAAGTTGCAGTGAATTACTTTATTCTTTTGGGCCACAGTTTTCTCATCTGTAACATGCAGATGATTTTTATGAGTATTAAATGTGATGCTGCATTCAAAGAGCTTAACCAGTGCAGTGCATAGATGGTGGCTACTGTTTGTTACTGTTAGTAGGTGGAGAATGTTATTTTCAGGAAATTCTATATAAGAATTTCTCACAAGAAAAGCAATCACAGTCAAGCAAAGAACTTCATTTCCAAGAATGCTTTGTATGCATGAAATATTCAGGAATCAGGAATTCAGGATATTCAGGAATCCGGGAGAATGGCGCTTCAGGTCATCCTGGGGCAGCACAGCACAGTCCAGCCAGTAAGTAGGAAGGGAAATCCACAGGGCACTTCAAGCCTGGAGGTGGTGCAGCATTTCTGTTCCTAAACTTGGTAGAATGAGAAGTATTTGTGTCTAATCTAAAATAAGAAGGAAATTGGTATGTAAATTACATCACCATAATTTTAAAAAATGAGAAAGCTTCATGGCTAGTGAGAAACTATGTGGATGAGAGAGACAAAGAGAGGTTTAGCAGTGGTTATGAGTGTAGGTAGAGTAGGTGGCTATACAGCATTTTGGAGAAGCTGTTCATGTGGTGTGAAGTGTAAAACCTTTAAACCATGCCTTCTAGAAAAACCCAGATCGAAGAAATATGTTATTCTTCAAGGCTTCTGGTACTGGAATGTGTTTTCTACAAATGACCCCAGGCAGAATCTGGACTATGTGGGGTCTCAAGATTTATTCTGATTATGATTAGAGTACAGGTCACACATCCAGCTGGGCAACATCAAACTCAGCCACATCTGTTTATCACATTTTTTCTGGATTATGATTTGAAGTGGCTGCAGACAAGACTGAATTACATAATTCTGCAAAGGAAGTAAACTTACAAAACAGAAACATCTCTCAAGATTTTATTGATTAGTGACAGTCATAATGAATGAGAAACACTACATTTTGTATATCAACATCTATTATTTTCTTTGCCTTTAATCGACTTCTAGAAATAAAGTTGGTCTTCTGTGTGGTGCCTAAAATAAAACAAGGGTGCTATTTTCTAAATTACTGTTGCATACCTTTCAATGATTTACTTATAGTACTGAAAGCAACATAAAATCCATCAATTAACTTCCAAGGGCAAATTTATACACGAAAATGATCAGCCATCTCTGTGTCTAACAACATAGTGTGTTGATTGAAATATGTCTCCTGAAGAGAACATTTTGTGTAAACTGCATTTTAACCATTTCACCCATCATTCTGCACAGTGAGTGCATCCCCAAAGTATCCTGAGATAAGAGACATCAATCTGCAGTTTTCTCCTCATGGCTCTCTGTGTTGCTACCATCGCACCACACTGAGTGTGATTCCCATCTTTAAAAATTCATATTTTCACATGCCAGAGCCCATAAATGGCAGCCAGCTACATCGTGTGTGTGTGTGTGTGTGCGTGTGCACGTGCGTGTGTGTGTGTGTGTATCTCCTGTGTATTATAATTATTGACTTCTTAAGAAACCTTTCTGGCTGGGGGGAGACTGCCCCTCCTGGGGCTAGCCAGTTCTTAAGGCTCAGCAGAAGCCTGCCTCTGATATACAAACTAACCTATCCAGAGCCACACCTCCTCTATTTGGGCCTTACATCCCAGGAAGCAATATTTCTCTGCCTTGATCATCCCAAGGCGAGGTGCCAGGCAACTAGTGACCATCCCTATAGTTTAGAGGTGATCCTGCTGGAATTTTCAAACCAGCCAGTTCTAAACTGTTCATCCTGCCCTGCCTTGCCTTTCCTGAGGAAACCCTAATAAAGGCTCTGGCCTACATGTTCCCCTGGCTCCTGTCTTCTGCCTTCTGACCACTCTCGTGTCTTTCCCATGTGGCCCTGTGTGGCATGCCTCCTGTCTCTAGGACCTGTGAGCATAATCAATTTCATTTTCCTGAGCTTTCCCATGTCTCCTCTCAGGGCCACACCTGATTGACCCACCTAAAAGAATACAAAATAACCTTAAGGTCAACCAAAGAAATAGTGATCAAGAGTAATTCCAAATAGATGCAATTTTTACCTTACCCATGACTTAAACTTTAATTTCACTGACGTGCACTGGACCAGGTGAGTATCTCCACATGGTTCCTCCTGTCCTGACAACAACTGCTCAGAAATGCTGCTGTTGGAGTGATGTTAAGGCTAAGTTATAAACCACCCTTCCCTCTGGGCGGCCGCTTCGTGGTCAGTTCTCCTTCTGCCAAGTTGAAGTGATGATTAGTTTCGGGGGTTCTGTCAACACTTACGGCAATAAGCACTCAGAGGTGTTCTGTCTCCTGTGGGGTCAAGCTTGGCCTCAGTTCAGGGGTCAGCTTCTTTTCTAGACCCTCCCAGGTAGAGCTGTGTGTGTCCCCTTACCCCACCATGCACCAATGCAGTCCACTATATATCCCCTTTACATGTCTGCCTCCTCCTGGGAGGGGGAGAGCGGTCTGGCACCTTGCAGGTGTTTTCGGAATGAATGAAAGATTACTGCTTCCCAGCAACAGAGAACAGAGGAATCTCTCATTCTCAAAATCCACATTCTAGTTCACCAGTTTTATAAAGGGTCCACTTTGTGTATGCTCAAAGTATAAGAGCTCCAAAATAAAAATGCCAGTTCAGTGTCTAAATTGACCTCTCTAGTAATTTATAGTTCTTAAGGCAGACACGGGGACATAAAACCTTCATTCCTATTTCTACAAGCTCCTATATATGGAAATGTTTCCTAGACCTTCTACTTTCACTGAATCTTGAGGTCGTCCTGACTGTTCTTCTCAAAAATGAACTCTTTAGCTTTTTAGTTTTCTTTTTAGAATTAAACGTGAACAGTACACTCCTGACAATACTTTTAACACAGGGCAAGGATCCAAACAAGATAGAAAGTCTCTGACAAAGAGAAAACATCCAATCTATATGCATTTCTACCTGTGCTAGGGACCTTAGTTCTGGTTCAATGTGCCCGTGGGCTCTCTTCGGAAGAATAGGCAGTGAGGAATCCCCAAGCAGGCGCCAGCCATGACGACCTATGTGTGACCACCACACAGCTTGGAGGAGATCAACACCATGGTGAACTTACGTCTGCAGACGCAGCCCTACTGACTGGCCTCTCCTGTGCTGTGGATTTGCTAGCCCTGACCTAGGAACGCCTTCCCCCCATGTGGAGCTGGCTTTCTACAAGTACTTGTTGGACTAAACAGCCAGTGAATGGAAAGAATAAAAAGATTTCTCGACACAGTCTCTCAGAAGAGATCTGCCCTGTGATCTGCCACGCCCTGCCTTTTAAACTTCTGACTAAATTATCTGTTCATAAACAAAACTACTCAACTGATTCCAAACAGAAGTACTAAGACTATCGTTGCTGCTTCTAAAGCACCCGCTACCTCAGGCCCTAAGAGCCTAAGCTTCCTGTATGTGCTCAGATTGCTTTGCAAATGCTCTTAATAACACAAACTACTAGCATTATCCATTAACCTAAAATAATTATTACATTAAGTGTTTATGTGTATCAACCGTATTATCTTTTAAAAAAACCAAAAAGAGCTATTTTATGTATTGTCTAATTCATCATTACTGATGAAAGCTGTTGTCTCTATTTTTTTTTTTTTTGGTGGCTGGCTGGTACTGGGATCTGAACCCATGACATTGGTGTTATAAAGCTGAGCTCTAACCAACTGAGCTAACGGGCCAGCCCTGCTGTCTCTCCTTTAGAAGTGATGACACCGAGTTACTGCTAAGTGATACAGATAACAGTAACACACCTGTGCAAGCAACCTATAAAATTGCAAAAGAGTTTGGTTTTGTTGCCTTTCATCCTGGATCCCAGCTCGATAAATACTTGTTAACTGATTAGCTAACTCTCCCATGTTTATCTTGCCTGGAAAAAACTAGCAGTAATATGGCACATTTTGCTGGGAGCCAGTGGTTTTCACAGTTGAGATCCTACAAACACAATGATGTGTTATATGGAAACTACCCAAGCTACAAAGCCAGGCAAACCTGATGGGTGAGTGCTCTAGTTATCTATCACTGTAAAACAAATGACCCCAACACTTAGCTGCATAACCCACCACATTTCATTATTCTCATGGATTCTGTGGGTTAGGAATTTAGAAATGACACACTGGAGACAGCTACTCTCTGTTCCATATCATCTGTGGTTTTAGTTGAGATCACTTGATGAACTAGGGGCTAGAACACTGGGGCTAGACAACCCACTTCCAAAAGAGCTTCTTCATTTATATGTCTGGCACAAGGATACGAGAGCTAAAGGATGGGCTCAACCAGAGCATTTACTTGGGGCCTTTCTGGCATGCAGTTGGACTTCTTAAATGGTGGTTCAAGACGCTAAATGCAGTGTGTTGGGCTAGGGCTCACAGATGCTTCAAATCTGTTGTAAAGACAGGGTCACAGACCCCTCACATGCCAGGCTTGGTCACAGACCCCTTACATGCCAGGATGGGTCACAGACCCCTCATGTGCCAGGTTGGGTCACCAGACCCCTCACATATAGGACACGAGCCAGGTAATTGGAAAAGATCCTGGGAGCTGTTGACAGAGTTGACAAGCTTCATTCTTTTTTTTTTTTGTCTTTTTCCGTGTCCGGCAACGGATCACAACCCTCAGTGTTGCCCCCGTACTGGACCGGTGACCGGCAATGGGATCGCAACCCTCGGGGTCGCCCCCGCGCCTCGCTCAGCCAGCGAGCGGGAACCGGTCTGTATGTGGGATCCGAACCCTCGGGCGGGAGCGCCACCACACTTCCCAAGCGGCGCACTTATCCAGTGCGCCACCGGGCCGGCCCAACAAGCTTCATTCTGATGCAAGCTCAGCTCTCAGCTTCCTCATCAGCAGCAGCAGCTTACAGCAGCCCTCAACAGACCCAGCAGCAGCAGTGGTGGCCTCCTGGGGCACCCAGGGGCCGTGGCAGCAACAACTTGCAGCAACAGCTTCCAGCAGCAGTAATGGCCCCCTTGTGGCACCATCCATGGCGTCCCGGGGGTGGGGGTGCACTGTGGATCAGAGCTTTTCATCCTTTATACTTAAGTCCAATAACCCAGGAACACCTGGGTACACAGGCACAGTTATCATATTTACATCAAATGCTCAGCAAGATTCCGAACCCCCAAGGGAGTTTGACCATTTATCTTCTGTTTCCCTATACAGTGCTCCCAATGAACAAGGCAGATGTATATGGCCTTTTGTGACCTAGACTTGGAAGTCACATAGGGTCACTTCTGCCATATTCTATTGGTCAAAGTAGTCACAACCCTCTCCCCTACCAGATTCAAGTGGAAGAAGAGACATAGACCCACCTCTCATTGGCAGGAGAGTCAACATATTTACAGTCATGTTTTAAATCACCTATGGCAAGTTTTTAGTTTCCTGTCATTGGGAGCACCAACATTTTGCACTTGAATTTTTATTCATAAGCACATGTGCTTATAGAATATCAATTATAAATGGCTGCAATTATATTTCGAGATAATCAGCTCCTGAATTGTGAGAGGTCATAGTCCCAGGGCATTATAATGCCTACATGGGTATTAGGTTGATATTAATTTGGCATAATGACAAAGGAAACAGCTGGTAAAAAAAATCTGTTGTCATCTTTGTTCCTTTAATTTTACCAAAATTATTCAGTTGGGCAAAAAATGATTTTTTTTCCATCTCCATTAAGGCTACATAATAATCAGATGCCCCAAGTTAAATTAAAGCATTTAAGGAGGCAAGAAACTTTATAGAGGTAACTATGCAGCTTGAGGTGGCTAATTCAAACTCCTATCAGAGCTCCGCAGGTAAAGGAGTAAAATCAGCCTGGGGTGAGCCAATGGAAATATGGGGACGGGGACTAACTGGAGAGTATGTGCCTTTGTACTAAGGAACTTGAATTCAATTTACAAAAAAATACTGCATTTCCAAAAGTGGCCCTTGGACCACAGCTTATGCTCTGATTTAGATTAGGTGGTAGGTATTTCCTAGATTTATGGGTTTTTTTTTTTTTTCCTTTTTGTCTTTTTTACTGACCGGTAACGGGATTGCAACCCTCGGTGTCACGCCCGTACCGGGGACCAGCAACGGGATCGCAACCCTCGGTGTTGCGCCTGCACCGCGCTCAGCCAGTGAGCTGGAACCGGTCTCCACATGGGATCCAAACCCTCGGCGGGAGCGCCGCCACACTCCCAAGTGGCGCACTCTCCAGTGCACCACCGGGCCGGCCTCAGAGAAGAACTTTTTCAAGTGACCACAAAACACAAGATTTGACTATACATCTCTAATGGTATAGACGCTAAAAATAAAAAGAACTGTAAAATAATATTAAAACTTTTTATTAACCAGACTTTGATGGTATTATTGGTATTGTTGCGTGAATTATGGGATAAAGCAAATAAATAATTATGTCGGTGAAACTGAGAACCAGAATTTTCAACACAGAAGAAAGATATATATATGTATGTAAGATCAATGAGGTTGGGTTAACAACTCAGTGGTTCTTAATGTGAAATGGAAGGATCTATATGAATGCAGGATGTGTTTTATCTTTAAAAATTTTTATTTCCTTTTTTGGCTGCTGAAAAAGTTTAAAAATAATAACCCACCCAATAGCAATGGTATTCCTAGCACTGAGACTGAAGTCTCTACTAGATTTATGGGTTTTTGCCCTGGTTCTATTGTTCTGTCTTGCACTTCTCTATGAAATTGGAAAATAAACTTTCAATCAATAATTATGTAGCTAATAATAAACACTTATTGAGAATTTACTACATTCCAGGCACTGAGCTAAGCAATTGACACGTGTATCTTATCTAACGTTCAATAGTTTTTGGGATGAGTATTATTGGACCCATTTTACAAATATGGGAACTGAGCTTCTGGGAGGTTAAATTAACCTTACAAGGGTCACAAAGCTAATAAATGGCAGAGACTGGGTTCACACCAACATATGTTAGAGCCCAATGCCTATGCTTTTCACTGCATGTTACAATATGGTGCTTTTGATGAATGTGGCTCCCCTAATGAGAGTAGCCGACAAGAAGAGGCCTTGCCCTTGCCCACACTTCTTTGGTTGTAACTCACACAGTTACTCTAATTTTGGGATAGAAACGGAAGCTTACTTGAGGTAGTGAATATGGAGGAATAGTATCACTTACCTAGGAATCCTGGAAGTCTAAGACTGTATAAGAAACAGAGTTCATTTTACTCCTGACCCCTGACAAAGTTTCTCTGGACACCTGAAAAGACATCTCAAGTCTCAGCCTTCTAGAAGGTGGGCAGTGCCTCCAGCATTGATCACCTGAAAGAATAATACCTGCCAGCAAGGTGCCACTCACATATTTATTAAAGAAAGCAGGAGATACGGGGACATGGAAGTCAGACATAGCTGTGCTCAACAACCACTCTTGGCAGACCGCCACATAATTCTCCCTTTAATAAATCTGTTTTGAAAAAGCCCCCTTTAAAAGACCTCCTCTATTTCCTTGAAGAGAAAATTCAAATAGAGTTCTCATATATCAAACATATGACAGAGGCAGTTTTTTATTATTTAAATTATTTATCCTTCATTGTTTAATGCTTTATTCCATTCTTCCATGCATAATTTATTACGCCATTTATGTTTATTAAAAATTGATAATGGGGACATGTTCCCTCTCCATTCTCTGAGGCTACAGATATTTCTCTGTCAGATCACTGGGGAACAGACAACAAAGTATTCGACTCAATTACTTTTTAATTCACTTTAACTGTTTGTATGTTCCTTTCTTTTCTTCGGGGTCCTATATTTTTCCACTAAAAAACTAGAGTTTTTATCTTAGTATATGACCTGCTAATTTCTTTATTATATAACAAGAAAGCTTATCCAAGGGCCCCCTTTTGTACTCACTGAGCCCTTCAGAAAAAAGGCTTATTTTACTTTTCTAATTTATAGAATGTAGATGTAAAAGGAAGCACAAAAGAACAAGATTCTAGCATCTTCCATGACAGAGGCAATGACACGTGGAACCATCTCTTTCTCTTTTCTATTCTGTTCCTTTTTTTTTCTTCCTCAAATGACTCATTTTCCTTGCCTTTATTATATTTTTAATCAATCCTTAACTTTCTTCTCACTGACTTGTTTTATTTTTCTCTTCCCCATCTTCCAACTTCTCCCCAAATCCTCTCACCTTTGCACTTCTCAATTCTTTCACCTGAGCTGCTCTCTGCAACCCACCAACCCCAAATCCTATAACTCTTCATCACCAGTGTCAACCCACCATCTTGGACACTGCTGCCTCAGACCTGGTCATTCTACTCTTCTCTGTGGGAGGCCAGAGGAGAAGCAGAAAGAACAAAGTGTGTGAGAGAGGTGTGGAAGCCAGGCAGGAGTAAAGAAGCACCTAAGGAGCTCACAACATATTGGTCTGAAAATGGTTTGCAGTGGATGACTAAACTCAAAGGCATCCAACTTGGTACATCCAAGTTGGCCTCTTCAGTACACCCAGCCCAGTCCCACGGGGTTCAGTCCTGCCCCACTTCCAAGGTTCCCTACTGCAGTGGATGAGACCATCACAAGCTGCCTAAACCAGAAATCTGAGGGTCACCCTGCCTCTTCCCTCTCACTCACCCCCATAACCAATCAATTAATCACCAACACTTGTAAATTTTGCTTTTTGGTATCTCTGGAATCCATCTCATGAGCTCCATATCCCTGGCCATCTACCACCTTACCTTGCCTGGCCTTTGCAGCAGTTTCCTGGGGTCTCCAGGCCCAGCTCCCACCATTCTCAGTCTGATGCAGCCAGTGTGACTTCTCTGAAAGGCAAATCTGCTTAAAATCCTCTTCCTATCACAATTGTGATTAAGTCCAATGTTCTTAACATAGCTTGCCTGGCTATTAACATGTGATGAGGCCTCTGCTGAACTCTCAGGCCTTTTATTTTGCAAACCCTAGAAGTGACAACTCCCCTACACCCACCAAACACACTCACAAAGCCCTATTTTCTACATTCTACTCTTTAGCCACACAAAACTTCTTTCAGTTCCACGAAAGGGCCATGTTTTCTCTTGTCCCTTGGCCTGGAAGCATGCTGTTCTCCTACCAGCAACCCTCTTCACCCATTTCCCCAGGATGATCCTCTGTCCCTCCATGAAGTTCAGGCCTGGGTCATGTTCCCCTTCTAATGTGTTCCCAGGACACTCAGCATTCCTCCTACCCTGGCACTCACCACTGCACGGGGCTTTCCTGACTACTCACTGTGCTCCACAAACTATAAACTCTATGAGGGCAGGGACCATACTTTGCTTGTTCACCACTGTATGTTCACTGGCACAGGGCATTGATAAATATCAGGTGATTGAAGAATGACTATGTGGTAGTCTGTTCCATGGGTGGCCCCCAATGAACCGTGGTTTTGGGTATTCACATCTTGTGTGGTATCCCCCCTTGAATTTGGGCTGTACCTATGGCTTACTTTAACCTAGAAAATGCTACAGATGTGACACCCTGCTACTCTGCTTTTGTGATTCTAGATGCCATGTAAGAAGTCCAGCGACCCTTCTGAGACTCTGAAGAGACCACATGGAAAAACTACATGGAGAGGACAGTTGGAGAGGGTGAGATCTTGATTCTATACGGAGAAAAAGAGAAACCGAGCCATCCCTGGAATTGTGAGCAAAATGATTGATGTTTTAAGCCACTAAATTCTGGGGTGGTTTTTTACATAATGATATGTAACTGTGATAAACTAAATATATGAATAAAAAGAATAAGGAATTTTTTCATACAATAAATTTCATGCAAAGACCAGTCAAGCCAATGTTTCTAAGAAACATGTCTAAGAAATAGCAGATCCAAGAAAAAAGCAACAGAACTGAAGGGAAAGAAACTCATACCACCAGCTTTCACTTAAAATACATTTTTCCTCTGCCATTTTCTTTGGTTTTAAGACATTTTCCAATGAAAAGATTTTCCTACTCTTTCTTTAAAAAACAGATCCCAGGTCATTAAATTTAAGGAGTCCAACCAAGAATGGGAAGTGAACACTAACACATGAGTAAAAACTGCTTAAAATCCTATAGCCAAACACTCTTATTCACCAGCAGTGCAGATCTATACCTGCGGATGAGGATACATGGGCCTGCAGCACTGTGGGGGCCCTTGGCTTGGCTGGACTGGGTACCAAATATTCAGTTGAATGTGAAAAATCTATCATCACCCAAAGAACAAAATGGCCAATTTTTATAACACTGCCTAATGACTTGTCAGTGGACCAGTAAAATTAAACAAACATCTACCCAGTGTCTTTAACCCAGGCATCCAATCAGTTATATACACACACACCCCATAATACACTGACGTGCCATGGAGACAGCTAAGGTACACTGTTACATAATCCAGGATATGGCCAGAATATTTTTTAAAACCCTAAATATTAGATATTTACATTAGCAAGTACATCTACAGAATGAGGAGAAAGACTGATAAATTTATACTGGCTTGGTGGAACTCTGGATTGCTATTTCTAATAATTTCTGTTCTTTCAGAAAGAAAAAGAGTCATTATATAAAAACTATGGCCTAAACAACGCATCTGTCTTTTGTAAAAAATAAAAAAAACCAGAATGCCAAGAATATTTTCTAACAGTTTATGCTGGACTAATTCTTTGAATTTTCTGAATGATCTCTTGTAGGTAAAATTAACCATGTATTTTCTGTAATACATCATGTCTCTTCTAAAACTATCTCCAATTAATAAATTTTATGTGATAAGAGACTCGAAGTAAAGGATATTTAGGAAATATTTGGCTTGAATGTTGCATGTTTAGAAATAGAAAGATCAGTTCCCAATGTCTGCAAAGCTTGACACTGAGAGAAACAGGACCAGCATGTCAATGTCTTGCCAGTTGGTGAGACTGAGCATGAACTCCTTTTAAACAAGGCTGAGAGCAAAAGCTAGACTTAAAAAATGAGAGATATTTCCCATTCTTTTTTTTCCCTCCCTAAATAAGGGTACTCTTTGAATAAATGCCATGTTGGCTGTTCCCTGGGCCCAGAAACCCCAAAGAATGGAAAGATTATTCTCTAATTTTTCTTCTTCTAGTGGAGGCATTAGGCTGTGGGGCAAGAATAGGATACACAGGCAGTGAAAATGAGGCAAGCACCCAATTCTCATCTTCTACAGAAGAGAAAAGGTTGACATAGGAGCAGTGGGTTTTTGCAGCCCAATCACTTCAGACACAAGGAAATGAAGGTGATACTGTGTTTTGTATATGAGAGGTCTTCAAAAACTTCATGGAAAATGGGTATAATGAAAGAACTCTACATGGATTGCAAAATTTTATGCACCAAAATAAACTCATACTAACTTGTTATAGCATTTCTGAACAGGATCTAGTTAGAGGCACTGAGAAGGATAAGACATCAGCTTGAAAAGAGCCCCTATCAGAGCTACATGAGTTCTGCTAAAACAGAAGCAAGAATAAACATCAAATTAATGGTGAAACTTGGATGGAAGAATGGTGACATCACTGATGCTTTTAGAAAAGTTTATGGGGACGGGCCGAGCCTGTGGCGCACTTGGGAGAGTGCGGCACTGGGAGCACAGCAGCGCTCCCGCCGCAGGTTCGGATCCTATATAGGGATGACCGGTGCGCTCACAGCACTCACTGGCTGAGCGCGGTGTGGCCAGTCTCAAAAGGACAAAAAAAAAAAAAAAGAAAAGTTTATGGGGACAATGCCCCAAAGAAATCAGCAGTTGACAAATGGATAACTCGTTTTAAGAAGAGAGGATGTTGAAGATGGAGCCCACAGCAGCAGACCTGCCACATCAATTTGTGAGGAAAAAATTAATCTTGTCTGTGCCCTAGCTGAAGAGGACTGACAGTTAAGAGCAGAAACAATAGCAAACACCATAGACATCTCAGCTGGTTTAGCTCACACAATTCTGAGAACTTACAGTGGACAAAACTTTCTGCGTGATGAGTGCCAAAACTGTTGGTGCACAGATCACCTGCAGACAAGAACAGAGTTTCAATGGAAATTTTAAATAAGTGGGATCAAGATCCTCAAGCATTTCTTTGAAAAACTGTAACAGGAGATGAAACAGGGCTTTACCAGTATGATCCTGAAGGCAAAGCACAATCAAAGCCATGGCTACCAAGAGGTTGAAGTGGTCCAGTCAAAGCAAAAGCAGACCAGTCAAGAGCAAAGATCACAGCAAGAGTTTTTTGGGGTGCTCTAGGCATTTTGCTTGTAGAATTTCTGGAGGGCCAAAGAACAATAACATTTGCTTATTATGAGAGTGTTTTGAGAAAGTTAGCCAAAGCTTTAGCAGAAAAACACCTGGGAAAGCTTCACCAAAGAGTCCTCCTCCACAACATTGCTCCTGCTCATTCCTCTCATCAAACAAGGGCAATTTTGTCAGTTTCAATGGGAAATCATTAAGCATCTACCCTACAGTCCTGATTTTTGCTCCTTCTGACTTCTTTTTGTTTCCCAATCTTAAAAAAATCTTTAAAGGGCACCCATTTTTCTTCAGTTAATAATGTAAAAAAGACTGCATTGACATGATTAAATTTCCTAGGACCCTCAGTTCTTTATGGATGGACTAAATGGCTGGAATCATTGCTTACAAAAGTGTCTCGAACTTTATGGAGCTTATGTCAAGAAATAAAGTTTATTTTTTAATTTTTATCTTTTAATCCCATTTTTCCACAAACGTTCTGAAGTTTCTTCCTGTAGTAGGGACAAGTGCTTATTCTCCTTATATGCCAAGCACTAAGCTGGGCCTTGTTATTTAATAAGTGTTTATTGTGTGGGTGGATGAATGACGAAAGCAGGCAAGTAACATCCAGAAAGGACACAACTGTGATAGCGGTACAGGTGGGACTGGGATTCAGCAGGGCAAGGTGGGGAAACACGGTGAGAGGACTATAACAGCCTCAGGGAGAGGAAGGGAAATGATGTTCCTGCCAAGGTAACCGGCACAAGCCCCATGATGGCTTGACCCAGCAACTTAGAATCACAGTGCTGTTTATTAAACACAAGTTCATGCAGAATGAAACTGTGCAGAGTGCTATAAGCGTCCTACTTCCTCAAAACAGGCAAAATGGTGTGAGGCATTCTGGAAAAGTGCAGGATTGTTCAACCATGTTCTGTAGGGGGCTGGAGGTCCCATGGAGCCCCTCACAGAGCACCACAGAAAGCAGGCACACCCCACAACATCCAGAAAAGTTTTGCTTCTGTTTGAAAAAATGAGTTCTCTGCTTACAGAAAACATACATACACTGAAAACTATGGGTACAGCAGAAAGACTTTCGGATAAGAATCCAGTCGACCTGAACGTGAATCGCAGTGCCACCACTAACTAGCTGTGTGTCGTTAGACAAGTTAGTGTATCCCCTGAGCCTCTGTTTCAATATATGGAAAACAGAGATAATACCCACTTTACACAGCCATTTGAGGATCTAATGAGATATATTATGTGAAAACACTTTGAGATGATTTCACAGACACAGGTTTTAGGAAGCAGAAAAGATAAGTTTTTTTAATAAAAAAATTTCTCAATGAGTCACAGACACTTTCAATGAAGGCTCAGTTTTCTATTTCCTGTTTGTGTATCAACAAAACCCATGAGTGTCTCAAGGAAAAGCATTATTTAAAGAAGATACTTAGTGCTTGAGACAGTTTCATTGACATCCCCAAAGCACGCTAGATAGGGAGGATCTTGCTGGAACTCTAAAAACCTACCTCTAGGGTTTGGCAAATAATGGAAGAAGAGCTGCTAAACTGACAGAAATTGGATTAAAAACTCCAAGTTCCATGTTAGCAGCTTCCAAGTGTGATATAGACCATTGCTTGTGTAGGGACGGCTGACGCAGGGTCAGAGTTTCAGAACTGTAAGGGACCTCCAGATTATCAACCTCTATTTTACAGATGAGGAAACTGAGAGCTTGGAATGGGAGGTGAAACATCCAAGACCACATTAGCAATTGTGGGACTCCACCTTACATCCAGCACTTTGCTACTGTGCTGTTTGACTAATGGTAGACTCCTAAAGCCTAATGATTTCCCATCCATAATGTGTGTGTAGTAAACTCGACTTTCCCACAGTCCACTTGAACAGAGTCTTCAGAAGGCATTCCAAGCACTGCATCTCTACCATGGCCTAGAAGCAGGGCAAACCACATCCTGGTTTGCCCAGGACAATCCCCATTCATGCCTGTTGTCCCAGCATAATTATAATAGTGCTCCCTTGCCTCTTGAAAGTATCTGGGTGAATTATAATGTACTCTTTGTAATGTTTTTCTGGGAGGAAGTGAGAGACCCAGAGTAGAACCACTGCTCCCTGAGAGCTTGGTGAGATAGTTTGGAACCAAGACGAATATGATAACCATCTTCAAACATTTCTAGGTCTGTCCTATGTAAATAAAATTAGACCCCTGTGTGGCTACAAGGATTAGAACATGGAGCAGCACATGGAAACCATAGGGGTGGAATTCTTCTTCAATATAAAGAAGTGTTCTCTGAATGATCTCTGGAGCCAGACTGCCTGGAGTCAAATCCTGGTTCTGCCATTTGCTAGCTCCATGACCCTAAGCAGGGTGCCTAACCTTTTTGTGCTTCAGTTTCTTCACCTGTAAAATAAGAATAAAAAGAGAGCCAGGGACACAGTAAGTGCTCTATAAACATTTGGTACTACTATTACTGCTGGCTGTTTTTTGGCAGGTGGGGGAATGTTCCCAGAGTGAAGGTTTTTACAACTAGACCAGAACAGGATTGTTGGGTCCACCTTGGGAGTACCCAACACTGGCTTAGCTGATGTGGGAGATGCCATCCTAACGCTGAACTGACCAGGTCTGCTTGGGGAATTATCCCACCCATCTGCTCACTGCTTGAGACCGAGTGTGTCACCAGTGAGGATCAGATGTCCCTGATGAGGGCTGCCAAGCAATCTGGAAAAGGGACCCAGCTCAGGACCGTCACGGGCTGGGATGGGAAAGCTATTCTCACTGCATGCATGGCAGTAGAGTGCGGTAACAGTATGGGGTGGATTGGATCAGACTGTTTGCCTGGAATCCTGGCTCAGCCAGGTTCCAGCTGTGGACACAAGTTGATTAACCTCTCTGTGCCTCAGTCTCCTACACTCTAAAATGGGGTTGACAGCAGTGCCAATCTCATGGCATTGTCAAGAGGACGGAATGCAATGCATAGAACAAAAGCTTGATAAATACTGTTATTATGATCATGGCACAGAATCACTAGAGCTTCAGGCTAGAAAGCACTTGAATGAAAGTAGCAACTGAAGTCAAGAGGGGGCAGGGGCCTGGTCCAAAGTCTCATAGCCTGGTAAGCATCTCACTCTGTTCCCTGCCTTACACCACAGTCCAGCTCACAGCAGACTGATTCGCCCATCCTTTGATCCCAACGCATGGCTGATGAGTTGGTGTCAGGGCTGCAGAAATGTCCCTGGGGCAGCCATTGTGTGGCAGGCCAGGCTGAGGGGCAACCTGACCACACAGGCAGGGGTGAGTTAGGGTGTGAGGCCATGAGCTCAGAGCTGGGTAGAGATGGGATGAAAGCAAGCGTGATTTATTGAAACACAAACCAGATTATATCACTCCACAGGCTAAAACCCTATTACGATGAGAGTAAAGTCCTCATAGGACACTGCTTGCCTACCTCTCTGACTGGGTCCCTCGTCCCTCTCCGCACAGCCACACTCTCCATCTTCCTTTCTCTGGGGCTTGTCCAACTTGTTCTCACCCCAGGGCCTTTGCACTGATTGGCACTCCCTCTGCCTGATGCATGCTTCCCCCAGACAGCGTATGTTGGCTCCTTGTCATTCATGCCTCAACTCTGGCAGCACTGCTTCAGATCTCCCCGACAGCTGTATCTCCAGTGGCACCCCATCATTCTTCACCCCATCATCATATCAGCTTTTTTCATAGCCCTTATCACTATCTTAACTTACCCAAGTGATTATGTCTTTACTTGTTTACTGTTTTTCCCATGTAGAACATAAACTCCTTGGAGACAGGGACCTTGCCTTAAGCGAGTCTCAACAGTGAGCACTTAATAAGTGCCTGCTGAATAACCAGATGAAGCAAAAACAGGTTGCAGAGGAGTGAGGAGGTGCAAGGGTGACTGCCTTGGAGCAAAGGGTTCAACTCCCTGGGTCAGTGGGTACATGGTGTCTGGGCGGATGTGGCACCTTAGAGACCAGAGGCAGCACATGGCACTTGCTCTGGAGAGAAGGAGAATCCGTGGAAGGAAAAAACAGATGAAGTGAATCTTCCTTCATCCTTTTGGGAGAGTGGGAGCTGTGTCACCCTGGCCACAGAGCACTGGCCCTCGCCCTAAATTAATGCCCCACACGCCAGTGGCAGGCACAGGCCTGGGGATTCAGCAGCTCTTCTCCTGGATTGGTCTCAGACTGTCAGCCTCTAGAGGACAGGAAGCAGGCTGGCTGGACTTTGTCTGATTAGCACCAAGGAGAATCTGGCACAGAGTCCTTCCTCCAGAGATGGGGCTTAAAATAAACACTTCTGATTATGGTTCTATAGAGTGGGGGAAATCTATGTATGGAATTACAACCATATTCACAGCCAAGCAGAGCTAATCTGAGTGTCCTGAAATAGGGTGACCGGACACAAGAGGTCCCAATAAGTGTTTCTATCTCTATGTCATGTTTGATTTCCAGCCCTCCACGGCAGCAACCTCAGATGAAGCAAACCAGAGTCGTAAACATGCTCTCTCTAAAGGGAATAACAGGGCTGCTTGGGCCAGAAGCAAAACAAAGAAAGAATGTGGTCCCTGCTAAGAGCTTTTGGCATCCATTAGTCTACTGTCTTAATTTTGAGAAATTTTTCCACAAAGTATTTGGAAGGGAAATATAAGGTCTTTACAAGACCATTAATGCAGCACCTTTAACAAGTGTTATAGATCCCTAATTACTCAGATTTCATTTCTAGGAAAGACACCTCTGCTTTACAAAATTAATTAATTTCACTGGGGGATTATGCAGTAGAGAAGTTAGAGACAGACTGAAAGGGGAACAAAAATCATTTCTCTATAAAGACAGTAATCTCCTTTCCCAAGAATTAAGGTCAGGAGTGAAGAGAGAGTGGCAAGAAATAAGGTCCCTAGGACCATTTATGGGGTCCAGGGCCACAGCTGGGGCTTTGGAAGCAAGGTTGTGCTATAGAAAAATCACTCTCCTGATCTGGATTTGGAGTAAAAGTCCCGATGCATCCAGTTTACAAGAGTTACTGGACAACCACTACCAAAACCACCAAGTAGTTCAGCCAAGCTATGTCAGTAAAGGGTTCGTTTGGCAGAGAAGGAACTAATCAAACCTTCCCCCCCCCCTTTTTTTTTTCCTTTTTGTCTTTTTTCGTGACCGGCAACGGATCGCAACCCTCAGTGTCACGCCCGTACCGGACCGGGACCAGCAACGGGATCACAACCCTCGGTGTTGCGCCCGCACCTCGCTCAGCCAGTGAGCGGCCGGTCTGTATGTGCGATCTGAACCCTCGGTGGGGGGGGCCCCCCCCCCCCCCCTTTTTTTTTCCTTTTTGTCTTTTTTCGTGACCGGCAACGGATCGCAACCCTCAGTGTCACGCCCGTACCGGACCGGGACCAGCAACGGGATCACAACCCTCGGTGTTGCGCCCGCACCTCGCTCAGCCAGTGAGCGGCCGGTCTGTATGTGCGATCTGAACCCTCGGTGGGAGCGCCACCGCGCTCCCAAGCGGCGCACTGTAGCAGTGCGCCACCAGGCCGGCCCCAAACCTTTTCCCCTTTAAAGCTCTTGACTGTTTCCCACTTCAACTTTACAAAGAATCTTGAAGCCAGCCATTAATAGTCCTCATTTTAACAGACAAGAGAGAAAGATTGCAATAAATGTGAGAACAAAACTCAGGAATTCATGGTCTCCCCTATCCCCACCAATCCCCCAGTCTTGGGGCTTCCTGGGGAAAAAGGCAGAGGGGCCTTTGGCCTCAGGGGAGAAGCAGTTAGCTCAACATTCATTTAGTTTTTATTAGAATTTTTCTGTGAAATACCCCAAACCCAACGGCATGCCTCTGATATAGCAAGGAAAAGCAAATTGCATGCATGATTCCAGATAGGAAAGTCACAGTGGTAGGAAAACACATTCTGGTTTTTTCTCTTTTTCCACTTACCACCACTGAGTCCTCTGTTTCGGGTGAGCTCAGCAGCACAAGTGCCTCGGATAATCTAGAAATTGCTTCCATATGCGGGCACAGGAAAGAATGTACTCACTGGCTGCCGGAGAAGGAAGTTCTGGGCAGCCTCTCTTTCCTGCCAGAAAACATTTCTCAGGCCTGAGAGAGCCACAGGGTGTTTGAGCCAAAGGAGATCAAGGGAGCGTCTCCAACCTCCCCAATTTATGGATGAGGAAACTGAGGCCCAAGGTCACACAGACAGTGACAGAGCTGGAGAACCTCTCCCTGCAAATCCCTGCTTTCCTTGCTTCTCCCCACCCCCTCCACTCACACGCACATCAGAACTGCTTGAAAGAACGGCCTATAGCTAATTTTGTGTAGCAGCAGGATGGCAAGTTGGGGTCTGAGGGTTGGCTCCTCAGAACACAGCCTGCTCAGGGGAAAGCCAGCCCAGAGGGTGCGGACAAGCTCCATTCTCACTGTACTGGACCTGCGCCAGGGTCTCCACAGCCCCTGGGCCACTCCTCAGCCTCAATGCCCTGTTAGGGCTGGGTTGGTCCAGGACTAGAAACAAAGACTCCATTTAGGACCCAACAGAGAGTGGTCTGCCAGCACCCTCTTCTCTACAGAAGCCTACCACACAAAAACTTGGGGTGAGTTAAGGCTGAATCACATCATCTTGAACTGCTGACCTGGGTGGGGCAGCTCAGCGCAGTTTCAAACCAGCAGTAGGGGAAAGTTAGAATGCCCTCTCTGCATTCCCCAGGTGGCCAGCTTCGCGCTCACCCCACACCACTTTGACTCCTCATCTGGAAGCGAGGAGCCAGAGCAGGCTGTTTCAAAGCCACTTATAAGTCAAACCAGACAAACCTCAACTTTTTTTTTTTTTTTTTTTTTTTTGTCTTTTTCCGTGTCCGGCAACGGATCACAACCCTCAGTGTTGCCCCCGCACCGGACCGGGGACCGGCAACGGGATTGCAACCCTCGGTGTTGCTCCCGTGCCTTGCTCAGCCAGTGAGCGGGAACCGGTCTGCATGTGGGATCCGAACCCTGGGGCGGGAGCGCCGCCGCGCTTCCCAAGCGGCGCACTATCCAGTGCGCCACCGGGCCGGCCCCAAACCTCAACTTTTAAAGGCCTGCTACATGGAGGCTCTGAAGCCCAGATGGGGTTTGGCAGTTCTGCTTTATAACTTGAACTTTCTGGGTCTTTCTTATCTAATATCGCCACAGATAATTAGGGTTATAACTAGTCTAGTTGCGAGTATTAATTAGGTTAACATGGTCTTTCAACAAACACTTATTGAATACTTATTACAGATGAGACACAGAACTAGAGACATAAGACTGCACTTAGCCCTATAACATGGTCCCTCATTTTAGGGAACTCAGAATGAAGGGGCTTCAAATTCCCTGTATCATTCTGTTCATGCTTCTATTTCACTATAAGCTATATTGGATGGTAATTATTGACACCATTCCACTATGAGCAACTGTGGACCATGAGCAGGGTCTGTAGTCTTATTTGTGTTAGAACAACACATCACAGATACTCAGATGTCTTCTGTCTGAGCAGAATTAAGATTCAGCCTCCTAATCCCTCCATCTCCATCACCACCTCACCAACTTCTAGCAATTGAAAGAGTGAAGAACACCCCTTCTAGGGCCACAAAGCTTGTGTCACTGGATCTCCTACAGAAATCTGTCAAAGCTACAATGAGACTGGTTTCTACATGCCTGACCCATTTCTGTTTAAATCATTATTTTTCGAACCATGAGTTTCTGCCTGTTCTCTAGCCATCACATCACTTTGGTGGGTTGCAATTAGCTTTTTTTTTTTTTAAATAGAATAGAATAGAAAATATGTTGCATTTAGTAAACATGGGAATTGTGTTTATGTTATCTATTCATCCATCCATCTGTGTGTACTGGGTCTCAATGAAAATGTATTTCTTACCATGGGTCATGGTCAAAGGTTTCGAAACACTGGTTTAGACAGTGCATCTTTGTATGGTGGACTCTCTGCTCACACAGAGATTTCTTCTCAGATATTGCCAAGACACTGCCCCCCTTCACATCTGTCATTCGTGTATAGGAAAGGGACTCTACTCCGAGCAGGCTTCTTTTTGTTGTTTTTAAAACCCTAAATCACTTGTAGTCCCTTAAATTTAAATTTTCTCTCTTAAAAATATTTTGACCCTGGGAAGAGTTGAAGCAACCCACCATCTCAGTTGTCCCTGCCCCACAAATCCACTCAGTGCAAGGTTCCTTGCCTGTGGCCTCCAAATTAGGACTGAGTTTATTCCCAGTGTTCTAGCCTTGGGTCATTTTGATGTACCTCAAGGGGAAAAAAAAGGAGGAACTCACTGGGCCATCTTACGCAACAGGGTCAGTTACAGCACACCCAGCCTCTGGTTCCTCCAAGCAAGCAAGCCACTACTGGTTTCCGGAGTTCATTAGTTTACAGTGGATCTGGTACAGTAAATTCAGGAGAAGAGGGGGCCCATTTTGCACCCAGCTCAGTATCTGGCCCACCTTAGGCCCATCCACACTGATGAGCATTAGGAGGAGGAGCTGGAAGCCACTTTCTGCACCATCCAGAGTAAAGGCAGTAGCCTACACATGCCCAAAGGGCCTGGCTTCATGGGAGGCTGTCACTGGGAACTGCACACACAAAGGCAGGACCAAAACTGTCATCCTAATCAACGACATGGCTACAAAATCACAGATATGGGGATCAAAAACTTCTAAATTTGAATCCTAGCTCTGCCTCTCGTTTCTTACTTAATTCTAGAAGCATCCGGGGATACATCAGAAAAACAAAAAGAGATCCTATTGCTCTCCGACCAGGAAAAATGACCCATGGATTTGAGGTTGGAAAAGTCCCATGGGGCTGGTGAGCTCCACCTCCCTGTAAACCTTCCCATATCAGATTGGGCTTAAGAATGGAGTTGGTTTTGTTTTACCTTCTCCTCTCCTGAGCTTTTTATTTTGTCCTTCTCTGGGCTTGCAAAGATGACCAGATAAACTGCCAGCAGAGGAACCACCACGGAGCTGACAGTGCTGCAGGGCCTGAGGTAAGGGAAGGAATAAAGCATTCCCACCCTGGAAATCCACTTCAAAGTACAGCGTATTCTGGGGACTGGTCAAGGCCTCTGCAGGGGCTGTGGAGAATTCCCCTCAAGTTTCTTCTCTGGCCTTGCAGTTTCAGTTCCTCCCAAACGCTCTTCCTGTGAGTGGGATCATGTAAGACCAGGGCTGGAATCAGCTCCAGGCCACTTTATAGCACTCCCTCTTCCCCCCAAGCCTGGGCCTCTTTTGAGACCATCTAGCTCAGAGATGGGGAACACAGCCCTCCATGCCCTTCTAGCCCTAGGTTTGTGCCTTTATCTGTTAAAAGCTGACCTCCTCTCCACTCCTGCCTGTGAGGACCCCCCAGGCAATTGTTCTGCAAGTACATAGGTTACCTGCAGTCACCCTGTGGTTCTGAGCCAGAGCGGCAATCCTGACCAGGCTGCTGGGTGATGTAGAGCGCAGGGTAGGTGCCTGAGCCTCTTCCAGGAGGGGCTTAAGGCTCTCCATCCCAGCAGCCTAGCAAGTGCCCCGAGGCTCGCCAGCCTCTCTGACCCCAAGGCCAATATGATTACAGCTCGGCTGAGACCATCCTGCCTAACAAATGCTTTCAGCAGCAGGGTTTTGAGATACACTTTTCTTTCTGAGAAGGAAGTGGCCATTTCACTCTTCTCTCCTTTCACTTAACTCTGCTATAAATCAAGCCTGTTTGAATCCCTCACCTCCAAAACAAATGACTTGAGCCAGAGGGTACTGGGGACAGATATCTACTCTCCAACCTGGACTGTCTAGAAGGCAGAGGCTGGGCAGTGTGAACTGCATGGGACAGCTGCCCCTACAACACTGTCTTGCTTTCCCCACCCCTGCCCTGGGCTTACTGTGTTTTGTACCTGAAGGTTTCCAGCTGCATCTCTCACATCTTTAAGGCAATGGTCTTGCCTTAAAGGAACAGACCACTCTATGTTTTGCCTGTAATTTAGCAAGAAAATCATGTTTAGAATATTCTGTGCAAACTCAGGCAGGGAAAGAGAACTGGACTAGAGCTCAGCAGGCATGGGTTCTTGTCTCAACTCACTACCAACTGGCCACTGGCCTCGGGCAGGTCACCTACTCTCTGGCGTTCTGTTTCTTCACCTGCAAAATGGGAGGTTGGGCCAAATGATCTTCACGTTGCTCCCTAGCTCTAGCATTCTGGGATGTCACAAACGGTTCTGCATTTTTTGTTTGAGTATTATATTCCTTCCCCACCAGATGAATGAAGCTCATGTCATTCATTTAGTCTTGAGAATGTAATGGGGTGCTAATCAATGACACCAGTCTCAGGCAGCACATGTGACTCTAGGAAGATTTTTTTCCTCGTTAGAGATTGCTAAAGTCTTAGGAGGTATTTAGAATGATGTCTGTGATAGGTATCGGGTGCCAAAGTGAATGATACAGAGCAAAGTTAATGCCCGACCCAAAACACCACAAAAAGCAGGAGGACCGGCAGTTGGTGTTCACTGCTTTGGGCTTCCCTTTTCATAGTGGGTTGGTGGCCCTGACCCAGAAGCATGCAGGAACACAGAGGAACAGAAAGCCCAGGCCACTGCCCCAGAACACTGTGTCAGTGGTCAGCTGGCTGCCTCAAGAAAGCTGAGCCATGTAGGTGCTTTACAACTGAACACCCTTCACTGGAGAGGCAGAGGGCCTCACAGTTGAGTGGGCTGGATCTTGATCTGCCCAGTTAGCTGTGTGAACTTGGGCAGGTTGATTAACATCAAATTCCTCACCCATAAATGGAGATAATAACAGTGCCTGCCTAACAGGGTGATTATTTGGATTCAATGAATTAATTTAGAGCATTTAGAATATCACCTGGTACATACTATGCTGTGTTATTGTTATCATCACTTCTTCAAAAATGACTGCTAGAAATCTGAATAGGAATAATTCATCCCTGACTTCTGTGACCCTGGCAAAATACTGTTGAGTGGTACCCAGCCAGATAAGAAATTAGGAAACAGCCCCCAGACATTCAACCTAGATGCAGATACTTTATGTCACCAATGCAGTCCTGAGAAATAAGCAGAATTTTGGTAAATTAATTTCATAATTCTATTGACTTCCAATATAACGGAAGAAGTGCTCTATTTATAGACCTGTTTAATTGTTGTCAATAGTTCCTAACATTTCCGTGTCCCAGAATTCCTAGTAAGTAGTTAATAAACCATTAAAACAAACAAAGCTGAGATAACTGCTCTAGAAGAACACACAATTTCATTCAGCCTGTATTGATTAGGCACCTGTATATCCCAAGCATTGTGCTTGGCACTGGGGCTAAGGAGAGTGAAAAGTTGCAATTCTCTGCCATCACATAGTTCAAAATCTAATGGGGAGACAGATACCCAACAAACCATTAAAAAAATTGCCTGTGTTGCTGGAAAGGAGTGGGGAAGGATTTTGAGGGAGGTGACATGTGAACTAAGATGCAAGGGGCCAGGAGGAGTTTTCAAAGTGAGGAAGGGGAAGGCATTCCCTGCAGAGGCTGCTTCATGCACAACGACAAGGCGAGAGTAGGCTTGAGATGGACATCCTCTTATCTATGTTTCCTGGAAAGCTTTTCCTAAAGGCAGCTCACCAAGTTTCTGGCACTTCCAGAGCCCCCCACCCAGCAACCTCATTAGCACAGGGGCTTCAGACCCCAGCGGAGGAAGATTAGGATCCCTGTCTCTTCACTCTCTGCCTCCCCGTCCTGCTGCTGGGCCCCTCCATGTAGCTCAGAAGCACGAATTTTTTCCTTATTTCACTGCTGGCCTCTGCACGCTCCTCATCACCAGCAACCTCCTCCCTTTTCCTCTCGCCCTCTGGATTGCTAGGACCCAAGCAGGCAAGGAGCATAGGGAAAGCTTCTACTAGGATTCTACTGTGCTCTCTTGGGCATCTGAGTTGGAATGCAGAAATCATTTTCTCCTAGTCACAACCTATCTATATAAAGGGTGACTGGGCTTTAGGGGCACTGTCCTAAGGTGCGGCTTCCCAGGTAGACAGCATGTCTAACCTCCCTGTAAGGCAGAAGGTCTATAGGGCACCATTTGCCAGTGTGATAATCCAGGATCTTCCCATGCATAACTGGAGGTCCTGTAATGTTTGCATCAATCTTGAGAAGCAAGAGCAGTGTACAGCTCCTGCTGGCTGGCTGCCATCCGAGATGGTCTGCCACTGAGCCAAAACAGCAATGTGTTGTTCCTCAGACCAGGAGTAAGAATTACAAACTAGAGACTCTACCAGCAATGGCCACAACCAGCAACCAACAGTCGGGTCCGAACTCTCAGTGATGCTTCACGTGGGTATTCTTACCCACTGCCAGGAATCACCCCCATCACAGTGAACATCCTCCAAAGCACGCACTTATAGTCACCTGCATATGGTGTTTTGTCTGAGACTATACAAAGCGTTCAGAGAGCAGTGACCTCTGCCTTCTAAGAAGCTGCGAAGGCTGATACACATAAACTAAAGCAACACATGGACTCTTCCAAGGAGGTTTGGAATCACTGCTTCCTGGTTATATCTAAAGTGCTCCTTAAAAAGGGTAAGCCAATGCTATTTGTGTGCACATGTGTGTGTGCGTGCACATGCACCCATGTGTGGTGGATGATGAGGACAGGGTTGTGCACTTGTGTGCACTGATATGGAATAAGGGTGAATATAAAGGATGTATGTACGCATATAGTGAGGTAGTATGATTTTTACTGGATGTAAATAAAACAAAATCTGTCAGGCATTTGGGCAGCATCTGGCTCAAACCCCATTTCCACAAATAATATTACAAAGAAAGTCTCAGTGTAATAGAAAGAGTTCAGTGTTCAGCTAATGTTCTTTCCTTGACAAGTACACAATGAGATTTGAATACAAATGAAGAACTCCATGAGTTTGCTAAAATTAATCTGATCTTCACATATTACACATACACTATTTTAGCTAAATGAGAAATGTGATCAACATATACTTCTCTCCTGTATTTCTTAATTCTTAGTCAAAAACAGGTAAAGTAAAATTTCAGGCTCATGAGATCTCTGATTGGTAAGTTTAAATGTTAACGATTGTACTGTTTAGACAGAGCCTTATTTGGAGATGTTAAGTCTGTCATATCACAGACATCCCAGCCTCTATCTTCTCCCCATTCTTGCAGATTCCTCTACTCTGCTCTGCTTAGTGTTTTATTGTTGTCAAAGTCATCTGACTACTAGGCAACAAAGCAGAGATTAGAATATAACTGTTGAACTCCTAGTCTTCCGCCCTTGTCACTTTACCCTCTGCCTTTAGCATAGGATGCAATGTAAAAGGAATTAAGTAAATCAGCTAGTCGGTATCAAGCCTTAACCTAAAAGTGACTTAACTTGCAAGAGTCGACACCATCTCTGAGGATTGATGGACATCCAAAACCAGGGGCAGAGTGAAGGTGGGCAAAGGGGACATGTGCCTTCGGGCATGAGCAGATAGAGGCCTCAAGAAAATGCAAGGTTTTGCCAATTCCAGTGTCAGAATATAGCAAGAAAAGTGTGCCAATTCCCCCTCGGCAGCATTTCCCCTCACTATGGTACTCACTGGCTACATCCCAATGTGGTTACCTACAAAGGTTAGCTCCACATCACAGCCAGGGACTCTGAACCCAGTCCAGGCTTAGGACTCTAGCTAGCTGGGGCAGGTGGATTTCTGGACTTAAGAGTGACCTGTGTTTTTAAGTGGTGGAGAGGTGAAGGGCCCTCAGGACTGGGTGATGCATGGAGACTCAGGGTGTAGAGATTTTCCTGTTTTCCTCAGGCCTCCTGTCTTACTGTACTGAAGTCTCCATTAGAGCCGGAACAGGGCTTCATTCTGTGCACTTGCTCAGCTCCCATGGATCTTTGGGGTTCTGCACAAGGACACATCATTCTGAGGCACTCCTCTGGTGACACTGCATCAGGCTTTAGCCTCAGTCTCGCTTGGGAACCTGTGTCTCCTCCCTGATGTGGCACGGCCCCTCTAGTCAGACATGTCATTTTGCCTGCCTGGTCTGTGGCATTTTTTCCACCAGTGTGAGGCCCTCGGCTGTTTCAATCCTGGCAGTTTGGCAGAATGCAGACTTATCTTTCAGCCTCATTCAGGGTACCCAGACATTAGAGGGAACAATTCTGATATGTTCTTTTCTAAACGAAACATCCCTTTGTGGATCTTCTTAGCCTTTAAAACATTAACATTAACAATAGAATAATGCTTTATTATGACAGATATCAAAGACTCACACGGTTTCTTAATTTTCCATTCCAACTTCTGCTGCCCCAAACACAATCTTTTTGCCATCTGTGTCAGGTTAGTTACAAAGCACTGTTATTATTCTGGGCTACACAATGTTGGCCCGACCTACCCAAATACAAGAAATTTTGCTGATTGATTTAGTTCATATAAATGAATCCAGTTGTACAGCTGTTTCTGATTCGCCAATGTACTGCTGGAGTTATATACAAATAATTTTATAATGAACTCAGCAACTACAAGGACATGAGAAGTGGAATCTAGTCTCACCTCCCAGAAAAACAAGAAGGAGCAGCAAGGGCAGGGGCTTTCAACAACGGTCCAGGTTTAAATTCCTATCTGCTGTGATTCACTTTTTCCTCTTTATGTAATTCAGCATAACATACAACCAATGCTCTCAAAGAACCTTTGTCTTCAGAGGTTTGGATTCAAGAGGTTTGGATTCAGTTAGCCTTTCAGGCTTAAAACTCCTTTAAAATTTCTCATTTTCATATTTTGTACATTTCTGTTTTTCCCATTAAAATATTTATATTTCCTGAGACAATTTCTTAAATAATATAATTTTAGAGGGGGGAAATTGAGATTGAAAGGCCTCTATTTATTATAAATAGAAATCAAGTGTTTTGTTTCATTTCAATTCAGAACAATTAAGCTCTGTGAGTTTAGGCACAAGTTTTTCTTTTCCAGTTCTAGAAGGCAAATCATATGCACATTAGAAAATTAAGGAAAAGACAGGGCATGAATAATTCAAATGAATGAATTGTTTTTTAAAAAAGGTAGGGTTAGTGACAACAGCTCCCTAAAGAAATCATTTGGAAAAAAATAAGAAAAAAGAGATTAGAAAGTTTATACTTCTAAAATGAATTATGTAGGCAAAGATGTGGTGAAACAGACATTTTCAAATAGTGTTAGTGAGACTGTGAATTACTATAGCTTTTGGAAAGTAATACCACTTTACGGATTCTGACAGACAGAAATAAAAGCTTCTGTATGTTAGCATGTTCAAACATACACACACACACACACACACACACACACACACACTTTAGCATTTTGTTCTCTATCCGAGCTTGTGTCTGAGAATAAAGCATGTCTGCGTAGTTTGTGTCTGCCATAAAGTATGTCTACTGTGCCCAAAGCTGACAGAATCTTCTTTCAACGAAGAAAACTTCAAATAATATGAATAGTTAAATAAATTATGGAATGCTAAGAAGCCATGACATAAATGTGTTTTTTAATTTGGAGAGAATATCTGTGATGCTTTGTTATGTTAAAAATGGTATTCTAATGTGTATGATTCCATTTGTAACAGAAAAAGCTATAAATTTCATATATATTTATACATAGATAAGCAAAGAGAAAGTTGAGGAACTGATGGGGTTCCTCAACTTGAGGGGTTAGAATTCTAACTTGAGGGGTTAGAATTTAAGGGAGACAGAAAAATTATTAACTTTTTCTTTATATACTTCTATCTTTTTTGTCTTATTTATAGCAAGCACATAACACTTTTATAATCTGAACAAAGTAAAAACTATAACATAATTTTTAAAAAGTGATAGAGTCACATTTTCAGGAAAAACAAGGAAGCAAAGACTATGAATTGCAAATACCGAGCATCTGGCCTAGTGGTTAACAAAAACCTCTTCTAAGCTCTAAGAGACTGCATAGTGTTTTATCACAGCAAAGTAGAAATGATGTGTATAAGAATTCTGTACAGAAAGGAATTTTATGGTTAAAATAATACCATAATCCCGTTCTCACAGTCCTTTAACCACATGAGATTTTTTTCTTCTACTTTTCCCAGTTCTTCATCAAAAAATAGAAGATTAAGGGAAGGGGGAATTATGATGTCTAAATAATGAGGTTCTATCTCTGAAATCTCATAAAATATTACTCAAAGTAAGCCCTGATTTTAACAGTTTAATATTTCAATTTGTTCCAAACAAAATGTGAGGCTTTTCTTTTTTTAAAAAAAACAGTGGTAAAACTGGGGAAAAGAACAGTGTGAAATTTTATTCACAAAACCCAAGATTATTTAAATTGACACTCTGGATTCTTTCTTAAACCATGCATGGCTATAAAATGCTGGCTCTAATGGATAAGAATAGGCTCTGCTTAAAGTAAACAGCTTTACTACTTTTTCAAAAGGTTTTAAAAGGCCTTCAACTACTTTGCCTTTTTCTAGGCCCTCAGAACTCTAATTAGAAATTCCAGTACCGTCTGAAAACCTGTCTTCGTGTCCCTTGGCTTGTCTTCTGAGACCTAGGAAAGAAAACTGGCTTCGTCGTCCTGTGTTCTGCACTCCCCTCACCCCTCTTCTTTCTAAGTCTATCACCGTGGCCCTTCCTGGAACCCCTCACCCCCACCCCCACATTCCTAACGGCACACACATTTGTGTGGCACTCGCCGGACCTGGGCTGTTTAAGAGCAGTCCATTTTTATTCTCTTACATCTCAGGGTCAATCTGACTGTCTCCATTATTTAACTGTCCATCCCCATAACACAAGACTATTGTGGCTAAGACACTGATCTCACTGTTTACATTCTCAGAAAATAAATAGCTAGGGTGCATGTTTTCTCAAGATCTTCTTTAAGGTCTGAAAGTTCTCTACTTCCAGAATCTATCCTGCTGCTGGGGGAAAAGTCTTGGGGTTTCCTGAACATTATTTGATAGCATGTTCAACATTGCACCCCTCCAAGATATAGTCAGATTTCTCTCTTGGTCCCTCCCAGGCCTAAATTCTTCAGTCAATATACATAATCCCTTGAATACATCTGTAGAAAAATGCTTCAAGGGTTTCAGAAACAGGCTGGGTGACACACAAGCAGTTGAAAAGCAAGAAATTCAACCAACTGACCATTTGGTCTGTATAGTGCCAACTAAATGACATTTCTTCTATCACTGAATTGATTGGGTGTTTGAATATCATTAGCAACGGCTAACAAGTGAGCTGATGGTCACCAAACTGGTAGTGTAAATTCTAATGGGTGACGGTGGACAACCAATAATGGGCCAGTTAAATATATCCTTACAGCAGAAAGCTGTGCTAAAAATAATATGGTTGCAGTATATCCAAGAAATACTAAAAAATAAAGCAAGAAAAATACAAAAAGTATCCATATAACACAGTCTCAAATGTGAGACTATACATGGGGTGGGGTGAACTAGGGAGAATAGAAGGAATGTTACTAAACCATGTTTAGCTTTATTAATGAGGTAAGATGTATGTATTCCATATTTAAAGTGAACAAGTATTGCTTATGAGAGAATATACATATGTATAATATAAACATATAGATATATATTTAAAGGGAGCATGTATTGCCCAGATAAGAAAAAATTTAAATAAATAAAAATAAACTTTTATTTTTAATTGTAATTGACTCCACTGGCCCAGGAAACTACTTAGCTCTGAATTTTCCATTTTATTCACCATTTCTTTCCTCCTGCAGACACCTCTTACCTGAGAGAACTGTTCATCCCCCCAATACAAAGGAGACTGTGGCAGTTTGGGTGAGGCCAGTTTCCTTCAATTCTGCTCAAACTTCTTTCTCAGGTTGTGCATCTCTTCTCAGTCTAAAGCAAAGGTTGCAAAACCCCTGGATGGAAAGTCCCAAGCCTTATCTTAGAACCAGATACAGGTATGAGACCAGGAAACATTGTTTCTCAGGCTCTACAATAATAATTCCCACCCTCCCCAAAAGAACACAAAATCCTATTTCTTATTATTAGTTACTTGTTATTTTTCAACTTGGAAGATATAAAGTTAAACAGCATTTAAGGCTAATTATGTATATGAATCTAAAAATGGCACATTATACATATCAATCATGGTAAAGAACCACTCAAGATGAAATTTGTTTCCTAGCATCTTCAGAAACCAGAAGCTCTTCTGCAAAACAAAGATCTACTTTGCCTTCATGAAAAATTCACTCACTTCAAATCTTACAGAATGTCAGAAATAAACTACCACTGTACAAACACTTATTGGACAACCTACTATTTAAGAACCTAGTATTTTGAGGGAATATAAAAATGAATTTTTAAAAAAATGATTGCCTCCTCTTCTAATGCAGGAGAAGAGACACATACAAGGGACTCCACATATGAGGATGCAGCAGATTTCAAACCCAGGTGAGGCCCAAATCAACGACAGAAACTAAGAGGGAGGAATCGTGAATGGAGAGGGAGCATTTTGGCTCTCAAGAAGCATGTTCTTACAATGTGAACCATGTTTATCAAAGCTACTAAACTAAAAAAATTTGCAGGTAATTGTGTTTCCCATTTATTTTAGCTACATTATTCTTTTATTAAGTATTAGCAAAGTCTATTATTTTTGACTTCTCAACAAGTATTTGTGACCAATCTGAAGATTCTATGATTCAATGTACACATTAAGAGAAGGGGCAGTGTGCAGAGAAGGAACGGCAAGGCAAAGGCGTCCAGGCAGGGACAGAAGAGCACAGATCAGAAGCTGGAGCCCACTACATGAAAAGTAGTGTATGATAGGGCTGATAGGGAAACTAAGGGTTAAAAGTGCAGCATTTGGAATCAGACCACCCCAGGTTTGAATACTAGCCCTGTCACTAGCTGTGTAACCTTGGGCAAGCTGCCTAATTTCTCTAAGCCTCAGGCTCTAAATACAGGAGTACTTCAAAAAGTTCATGGAAAGATTGGTATTATCTTTTAATTCTATGAATAGAACCTACCTCATAGGGTTGTGTGAATATCAAATGATTCAATTAAATGACACATAGTGGTAATATTAAAGGAAGAAAGGAGGGGAAAGAGGGAAGGAAGGAAAGAAGGAAGCAAGGAAGGAAAGAAGGGAGGGAGGGAGGGAGGGAAGATTTTTAAAAGCTTGGGCCAGATCCTAGAAAGCTTTAAAGAATTTCATTCGATTAAACTAATATAATTGAGAGATAAAAGGAAATTAAAAGAAGAAATTGAGTTATACTGGAAAGATGGCTTATTAGGAGAAAAAATATATATTCATAGTGAGCAACACTAAAATGTTGAATAGCAATATGTTCTTACAATATGAACTATGTTTATCAAAGCTACTAAGCTAGCAAAAATTGTAGGTAATTGTATCTCCTGTTTACTTCAGCTACATTCTTCTTTTATTGAATATTAGCACAGTCTATTATTTTTGGCTTCTCAACAAGTATTTGTGATCAATCTGCAGACTCTGTAATGCTGAGCATGCTTCCCAGGAATTAAAGTTCTCTGACCCCTGGCCACAGGAAGAAGCAGTGGTACTTACACCCAATGGGTTTAGGTGCTATACCTGTGACCAAAGCAGCTTGGCTTGGGGCAGGCAGTCTAATCTACTGGTCAGCCCAAAAGGATGATGGCCACTGTGACTGCTACAACATGTTAACCTGGTTATGTCCTGGTGCGAAAAGGTCAGGAAAGTGATATGTCTTGTCTCTGCTACCCAGTCCTTTGTTTATCCTGATAACCTAAGCAGAGTAGACTCTACTGGGTAAGCAGATACTGCAGGCCGGTAGCCCCTCAATACCAACATTCTTCTCTGTGAGACTTCACCTTATGAGGCTGTTAAGAGATCATGAGATAACTGATGTGAAACACTCAATAAACTACGGATAGCTAAGGGATTATTATTACACAAGGGTACTTGAAAAAATTCATGGAAAAATAGAATTAAAAAAATAATATGAATCTTTCCATGAAGTTTTTGAAGATCCCTCCTCTGTTAATTTATATAAAAAGCAGTTCCTATGTTTAGGATCTTTTCATATTTACATATGGAGAGAGGAAAACCAACAGTGTTTTATACATACTAACACTGACAATGATCATGCTAATGCTAATAATAATAATGATAATAATAATAATAACAGCCTACAAATACCAAGCAGCAGCAGCAGCACTGTTCCAGACAATTTAAGTGATCCACATACAAGGGTATTTCAAAAAGTTTGTGGAAAAATGGAATTAAAGATAACATGAATATTTCTATGAACTTTTTGAAGACCCCTTTCAAAACGACTCTTTGAGGTAGAGGCCATTATTCTCATTTTAAAGGTAAATAAAAAACTTGGAAAAGACAGTGTTGGGACTAGAAGCAAGATCTACCTGCTACCTTCTGACTTCCTGGCCCATGCTTTAACCATTAGGAGATTCTGCACTCTGGCAGCATGTCAGTAACATGTGAGGGGCTTTCAAAAAATAGATTCCTGGGCCTCACCCTAGACTTACAGATCAAGTCTTTATAAGCTTCTAATCACACCCATGACTAAGGACCAACACACTTCAATACTAGTTAAAGTGTGTTAAGCAGAATAGCATCACTCAACTAATTGAAAGTATTCTGAGAGCTGTGGTGAGCCAAAAGTTTTTATTATTCAAAAATATACAACAAGAGACAGAATTAGGGCCGGCCTGGTGGCGCACTGCTACAGTGCGGCCGCTTGGGAGTGCGGCGGCGCTCCCGCCGAGGGTTCGGATCCCACATACAGACCGGCCGCTCACTGGCTGAGCGAGGTGCGGGCGCAACACCGAGGGTTGCGATCCCGTTGCCGGTCCCAGTCCGGTACAGGCGCGACACTGAGGGTTGCGATCTGTTGCCGGTCACGAAAAAAAAGACAAAAAGGAAAAAAAAAAAGAGACAGAATTAAGTATTCTGACCTGACCATAATACCTACGTGAGGAACAAGTGACCAATGTTATGGCTGGGCAATACAGTGAGGCTGAGCTGTCCCAGGGAGGTGAAAGCCAAACTGTTCCTCAGGGGAGCAGAGATGGCAGAACACAATGTGAATGTGTCTATTAATCTTCCTATGCCTGGCAAAGAGTAAACACTTAATAAATATTTGTTAAATGGGCAAACGAATGAAGGACTGACTCTCTCCAGCTGGAAGTAATTCCGCTCTCCTCTAAATTCCCTGTATTTGGTCTGTACCTTTTTTCACCCTATTTACCACACTCTGCCTTGCATTGCTGCTATTTGAAACCGCGCGTCACGCCTACCACAAGGTAAGCATACAGGGACAAACTTGATCTCTTTCTGAGCTAGGTCTCCCCCACTTCGCCTAATACACAGCCTAGCTACAACCTCTAGCAGGGACCTTCAATGCTCAGCAAATATCTTGCTTGATTCCAACTGTGACCTGATTCACATATGTGGGTCCTGGCTAGTTATAAGGCATTAATAAGCCTACCAGACCTTCAAGAACCATGGCATGATTGCGCATTGCTGGAAAACAGCAGCAGAGAGACCTGTGTGTGGAAATTATTGGGAATTCGGTAGACCACATTGGAGGAAAAGCTTCAGGAAGCCCACAGCTCTGAGTGGTAGAATCCCAAATAGCAGATGCTTTAAAAGGAAGGGGTTATAGCAACAAATAAAAGGCACTTTAGTTTTATTCTCACAGTATACATTGTGGAAACCACATATTTTCCTAAAATTACAACTGTAATTAGGAACACCTTGAAATACCAGAGACAGTGACACAGACCCAGTAATGAATATTGTCCACAAAAGGGGTCTCATGCCTGGCCACAGAACCTGAGACAGTAAATTTAAAAGGTGAGGGCATACCACTGTCTCTTCTCTCACCCCCAACCCCCGCTTTCAGCTCATTATTGCTCTTGTGTCTTCGTGTTACACACTGTATGGTGCCTGGTGGCCCTGCACCATGCTCCTTTTTGCTGTTTCACCCTCCATTACCCCACTTGAGCCTCACACCAAGTGATGGAGGAAGAGCAAAGGTTATCAACCTCATTTCTTGGATAAGTGAGGCTCAAGTTGCATGATGTGCCTAAAGGCATCTGAAAGTGTGGAACACACAATAGACACTTAATTTGTAAATGAACAAAGAAATGAAAGAAGGCACAAATCCCTCCAGCTGGAAATAATCTCATTCTCTCTAAATGTCCCAGAATTTGATCTTATCTTGCTTACAAATCTCTTTGCTCTACATCACACAACCTAAAAGAGTTGATGTGCTTCTCAGGGAGCCAGTTTCGGCAGGGGTTAGGTAGGTCCCAGGGAGGAACATCTGCAGAGACTAGTCTGCACACTTCCATTCATTCAACAGGTAATGGGCTCTAACAGGTGGCTAGGGATTTGTACAATATAACTCCCCAGGTCCCTGAGAAACTCAACCTTGTGGAGATGACAGTCAGGTAAACAAACCCAGCAACAGAAGGCGGCAGTGTTACAAACACTGTAAAAAGGGATTAAGATGCACAGTGCTGATAGCCTATGCAGGGTTTTCTCACCTCAAGAAGTCAAAGGTGATTTACAAACTGAAATAGAAAACTTCTTGGATCTACCTTACACATTGGAAATAGATAATTTTGGGCCAGCCCGTGGCTCACTCGGGAGAGTGTGGTCTGATAACACCAAGGCCATGAGTTCGGATCCCATATAGGGATGGCCGGTTAGCTCACTAGGGAGAGCGTGGTGCTGACAACACCAGGTCAAGGGTTAAGATCCCCTTACCGGTCATCTTTAAAAAAAAAAAAAAAGAAAGAAATAGATAATTTTGAGGATGAAAAAATCTACTAATGACTCAAAATGAAGTATTATTTGAAACTGCTTTGGGAAACTGGCAAAAGAAAACTCACCCAGGGAGGGAATGTGTCCACTGTGGCTGCACCAGCCCGGAATCTGAAGCTACATGCGGCCAGGGATGGGGGTGGGGAGTGGGGTGGGGTCCAGTGAAGATCCAGAGGGCAGAACTGACAGGCGCTTTTCAGAAAAGGGGACCAAGTCACTGCTGACAACTTGAGAGCCTTCCCGGAAACTCAGATAAGGCTAGGAGCCCGTGGCCCAGGAGGAGATATTCCACTGGGATTAAGCAGGACCAGAAGACCTAGCCAGGCTCGGTCCCTCACACAGACACACCCTTTGTTAATCTCAAAGAGTCCAGTCTTAACTAACCACCAGTTAAGGATTTGGGTCACCCCGACTGGGTCAGCTGGTTTCCCTTACACTTGCCACTTTCTTGAACAGATCTTTCTTTTAAAAGAGACGTGTTCATAGAAAAAGGTAGGGAAGCGAGACTGAAGTGAAGCTGTCCGGAGAGCTCGGGAGAAGCACCCCACCTCTCCCCCAGGCCCCCCAGCGAAGAGTGCTGACGGGGACTGGAAGTGCTTCTAAGGTCAACGCAGACGCTAACGCGGGCGTCTACGCGGGCCGTGTGGGAATACCGGGAGAGGCTAGTGTGGGAAGCCAAGTTGCGGAGGGGCACGATTCCCACAGCGCGGAAGGCGAGCGGTGCCAGAGCATGAACTGGCCCCGGGGGAAGCCCGAAAGTCCCCCTGCCCCCGAGCGGGGGTGTAGATGCGGCCCCAGCGCATCGCCGCGCAGCCCCTGCTCGGGTAACTAGCGCGGAGTGGGTCCCGAGCCTCACGGGGCGGCTCCGGGTCCGGGGAGCCAGCGGCGCGCCCAGCCCGGGTCCGCCCG